>NW_027248519.1:15000-155301 GCF_031021105.1 Erythrolamprus reginae
CCGACCTCATATGTCAATCAATTCGTATCTCGAACCAATGCATTTAGATTTGGCTTTTTGCGCCGAGATAACTGGAAAAAAATTGAATTCTTGCGCCACCTAGTGGACGCTCGGCTCGTATCCCGAATTTGAGCTCGGGTGTCGAACAGAAATTTTGCTCGCGTCTCAGCTCGTAACTTGGAATACTCCCATGTGGAGCAGCTCGTATCAAGAGGTACTACTGTAATGGATTACAGTCCGATAACAAGGCAAGCAATAAATCAGCAATAAACCAGTACTGTGAAGTTCGGCACAAATACTGTTTGTTCCAGACGTGGCAAAAATTTACAAGGATTTCTTTTCTCAAACTCCGTGACTCCCAACAACTACGATCAGATAATCTCCATGCTGCTGAGCCTGCACGCTGGCAATTTAATAGCTGCTATAATTACGTGAGCCCCACCCAACCACAGGGAGATTCTCTATCGCCTGTAATATTTCTTCATTTGTTCTCTCCTATGCATAACTCTACGCATGTGTGGGTCTAGCAATTCATCATCCGAATCTACCAAAGATAATGGAGATTGGCTTCCTGGGCTGTCTGCCAAGCCCCCCTCTTCCAAGTCACCCTCACCTTCTTTTTCTGAGGAAACTTCACTACCTGACTCTGTCAGCAATAAAACAGGCCTATGACATGTTGATGTTTCCCCTGAATCCACCTCCACATTCCTTGGGGCAGGAGCTGGGCCAGAGCCAACCACAACAAAAACTGGGTCACAGATTTCGAGGACCAGGAGATAGAAGGATACATGGGGCTACCTTTGAAGAGTGTTCAGAAACTTCAAATCGTGCCGTGCGAGCGGTCATGGGCCTCCCCAGGCATCCCCATGTCTCTCCAACACTCTGCGGACTGCACTGGTTGCCGATTGGTTTCCAGACACAATTCAAAGTGTTGGTGATGACCTGCAAAGCCCTACGTGGCATCGGGCCAGATTACTTACGGGACCGCCTTCTGCCGCACCAATCCCAGCAGCCGGTTAGGTCCCACAAAGTCGGCCTTTTCCAGGTCCTGTCAACCAGACTATTGTTTGGTGGGGCCTATGGGAAGAGCCTTCTCTGTGGCAGCCCCGGCCTTCTGGAATCAGCTCCCCCTGGAGATTCGTACCGCCCCCACCCTTCCAAGGTCTTTTATGGAGTGAGGGTCGCCTGCAAGGTCTTGTTTATTCAGCTTGTATTTGGAGGTTTTGGGGGGAATCCGAAGGGAAGTGGGGGATATTTCTGAAGGGTTTTTTTTTCCTTTTTTGCCCTGGCAGGTGAGCCAGAAAGAAAACGTGTGGCAGCTGAACACCGACGACAGAAGTGCGGCAATCACAAGTGAGTTCTTCCAGAAAGATCCTGCAAACTAAGCTGGGAAGGAGGTCTTAAAGGTCTTCTAGTCCAGCCAAGGCGGTAGGCAATAGACCCCGGCAGTCCTTTTATTATTTTATTTTATTTTATATTATTTCTTCTTCTTTTATTTATTTTATTTCATTTTATTTCATTTTATTTTATTTCATATTTTATTTTATTATTTTATTTTATATTATTTTATTTTTTCATTTCATTTTATTTCATTTTATTTTATTTTACTTCATATTTTATTATTTTATTTTATATTATTTTCATTTCATTTTATTTCATTTTATATCATTTTATTTCATTTTATTATTTTATTTTATATTTTATTTTATTTTTTTATTTTTTTATTTTTTTATTTTATTTTATTTCATTTCATTTCATTATTTTATTTTATTATTTTACTTTATATTATTTTATTTTTTCATTTCATTTTATTTCATTTTATTATTATTTTATTTTATTTTATTATTTCATTTTATTATTTTATTATCTTATTTCATTTTATTATTTTATTTCATTTTATTTTATTCGATTGATTAGAGTCGGAAGGGACCTGGCAGGTCATCTAGTCCAGCCCCCGGCTCAAGCCTCTACCCTTTGAGGCATCATCCAATCGAAATCCTCCAGTGCGATGAATGGTAACCTGCCAGTTTTTGTTCCCGTCCAGTCCCCGACATCCTGGAGTCCGGAGACCACCCGGAAGCAGCGCAGGAGCTCCACTGGAAGGGCCAGATCCACGGCAGCAGGCGGGCCCCCTCCTCTCCCACCGCCATGCTGCTCTCCGTCTCCGACATCTGAGGACCCTCCCTCAGTGACCGCCAGCCAAATCCCGCCCGGTGTTTTTGTATTGGGAAGATAAAGCAAAAGGGCTGATTTCCTCCATCTCGTCTTCTCTGGTCATTGACAGGTGTGGGTGGAGAAAGGGAGAGAGAGAGAGAGAGAAGGGAGGGAGGGAGGGAGGAAGATAGATAGATAGATAGATAGATAGATAGATAGATAGATAGATAGATAGATAGATTGATTGATTGATTGATTATTATTATTATATCAATACAACACAGCAAACGAGATCACTATGCTGGATTTCGTATTTCATCACCAGTCGGGCGCTTCCCAAGCACCTAGGACTGCGTGATGTAGCGGCGAATTATGTTTGCCGATCCCAGTAAAGTGGCCTTTTGCAATTGACAGATGGAGATTTTGTCAATTCCGATGGTTTTCAAATGTCCACTGAAATCCTTTGGCCCTGTGCCCAGCGTGCCAAGGACAACTGGGACCACTTTCATGGGCTTATGCCAGAGTCGTTGCAGCTCGATTTTTAGATCTTCATATTTCTCTAATTTCTCTAGCTGCTTCTCCTCAATTCTGCTGTCCCCTGGGATTGCGATGTCGATGATCCATACTTTCTTTTTCTCCACAATCAGGATGTCTGGTGTATTATGCTTCAGAATTTGGTCAATCTGAAGTCGGAAGTCCCACAGTAGTTTTGCTTGCTCATTTTCGACCACTTTTTCGGGCTTATGATCCCACCAGTTCTTTGCCACTGGTAGTTCCGGCACAAGTTCCAGTGGATCATCTGTGCCACAGCATCGTGTCTATGCTTGTAGTCAGTCTGTGCGATCTTTTTGCAGCAGCTGAGTATGTGATCGATTGTTTCATCTGTTTCTTTACGGAGTCTGCACTTTGGATCGTCTGTTGATTTTTCAATTCTGGCTTTGACAGCATTTGTTCTAATGGCCTGTTCTTGCGCCACCAGTATTAGTCCTTCTGTCTCCTTTTTGAGTGTTCCACTTGTAAGCCATGACCAAGTCTTTTCTTTATCCACTTTGCCTTCAATCTTCTCCAAGAACTGGCCATGCAATGCTTTGTTCCGCCAACTGTCCATACGACATTGAGTTACAGTTTTTCTGTACTGGTCCTTAGTTTGCTTCACCTTGAGAAGCTTCCTATTGTTGACCTCCATGAACACTTTGCTCTCCTTCACATAGTTAGCTAATGCATGTTTCTCTTCTTCCACTGTCTGCTTCACTTCCAAATGTCCTCTGCCGCCTATTTTCCTTGGTAAATACAGCCTGTCAACGTCACTGCGGGGGTGTAGTGCATGATGGATCATCATTAATTTTCAGGTTTTCCTGACCAGGTTGTCCAGGAAATATTGTTTTACTGAAAGAGGAGCAGATGCTTGGAACAAACTTCCAGCAGACGTGGTTGGTAAATCCACAGTTACTGAATCTAATGTCTGGGATAAATATAGATCCATCTTAAGATAAAATACAGGAAATAGTATAAGGGCAGACTAGATGCATCAGGAGGTCTTTTTCTGCCATCAATCTTCTATATTTCTATGTTTCTATCTATCTATCATCTATCAATGCATCTATCTCTATATTTCATCTATCTATCTCTATTTATCATCTGTCTGTCTGTCTGTCTGTCTGTCTGTCTATCTGTATCTACCTATCTATCTACATACCTACCTACCTACCTACCTACCTACATATATATATATATCAATCATCTATACTACAGATAGATAGATAGATAGATAGATAGACTGACAGACAGACAGACAGATGAAATATAGATAGAGATAGATGTATTGAAAGATTGAAAGATGATAGATAGATACATAGATAATAGATGCATATATAGATTTAAAATTCTCATTTTTCTCATTCTGCAGTTTGTGCACCTTATTTCTCTGTAGCAAATTCTGTTTCTGCCCGTAAGGAAAAGATAGGACAGCTTTAAAAAGAAATCAAACTCAATGTATAGAGATCTGTTGATTATACCTCTACAGTTTTTTGGTGGTGCCTCTTAACAAGGGGCATAATTCTTCTTTTTTTTCCCTAAATAAAATCTGAAACTACAGCCCCAAGATTACTTAGTAGCCTTTCATTAAGCCGATCAGATGAGATTTGGCTTTTTTGGAGAGCAGGGGAGATTCAAGCTGGAAATAAGGAAGAACTTTCTGACAGTGAGAGCGATCAGCCTGTGGAATGGCTTGTCAGCAGAGGTTGTAGAGGCCCCAACACACAACACTTTCAAAAAGAGATTGGGCTGCCATCTATCTGGCTTGGTACAGGGTCTCCTGCTCGAGCAGGGGGGTTGGACTAGATGACCTGCAAGGTCCCTTCCAACTCTAATAATAAATAAAGCAAATTTAAAAGGCAAAAATCATTCTTCTTCTTTTTTTTAAGTGAAGGTTTTAGCGCCATTCTTAGTTTGGCCAGGAGGGGGCACCACATACTCACGGGTCTTTTCCTTCTTCCTTACCTCTCTAGCTCTCAGCTCTTCAGTCTTGTTGATTGTTCCAAGCCAGTTGGCTCCTAGCAGAATCACAGAGTTGGAAGGGACCTTTGAGGTCTTCTAGTCCAACCCCCTACTCAGGCAGGAAACCTTATCGAGTTTCAAACAAATGGTCATCAAATCTCTTCTTAATCCAGATTTTTATTATTATTTCACTCAAACTGTGTCCCAAATATGCAGCTCAGCTCGTGCTTGTTTTATTTATTTATTTATTTATTTATTTATTTATTTATTTATTTATTTAATAATAGTTTTATAATAATAATTTATTAGATTTGTATGCCGCCCCTCTCCAGAGACTTGGAGTGGCTCACAACAATCACAACAAATCCAATATTTAAAAAGAAACAAAACATTTTAAGAACCCATCATTTATTTATTTATGTACTTATGTCTGTCTGTATGTATGTATTATTATTATTATTATTATTATTATTATTATTATTATTATTAATTAGATTTGTATGCCGCCCCTCCGGAGACTTGGGGCAGTTATTTATTACAGGATTTGATTTGATTTGATTTGATTTGATTTGATTTGATTTGAATACCGCCCTTCGCCGAAGACTTGGGGCCGGCTCACAAAATACAATAGAAACAATTCATAACTAATCTAATTAATTAAGAATTATACACTAAAACCCCAACATGTTAAAATCAGTCAAGCAATTCAGACATAACCACACTTCACATTTGGTAGACGGGGGGGGGGGAGGGGGGCTAGATCTAATTGCCCCAAGCCTGGTGGCATACAGTAAGTCTTAAGACTCTTGCGAAAGGCGAGGATGGTGGGGGCAGTGCGAATCTCTGGAGGGAGCTGGTTCCAGAGGGCCGGGGCTGCCACCGAGAAGGCTCTTCGGGTCATGAAACATCTGCAAGAACCCCAACCCCACCCCCCCCCACCCCACCCCAGGATTCCTCATTTGAATCTTGAGCTGCAAATATTCTCCTTTATCGGTAGTAAAATAAAATGCTAAACTCTGATAAAAGTTGGCCCATGCCTCAAAAGAAGAGGCTATGATTTATTTATTTATTGTTAGCCAAACTGACCGTGGGAACCGCAGAAAAACAGGCGCCAGCTGCTCCTTTTTAGAAGCAGATTCTCTCTCCTGGCAGATCTCGAGCTGGCCACTCTCCTTGCAAAATCTGCGCAAAAAGAAGGGGACTTAAGTTGGGAATCTTCGGGCCAGGTCTCATGGCACCCATGACCTCTCCGGGCATCCCGGTTCGGTTCCCGCGACTCGACGTGATGTTTCTCAGATAGCATCACAGGGCAGTTTCTCTCTCTTGCTTCTCTGCCCCAGACAAAGATTTTTTTAAAACGTGAAAGGGTGAAATAAGGTTCAGGAAGGAAAGTGAACACAAGAACAAGGGGCCACAATCTGAAGTTAATAATAATGTAATAATAATTTATTAGATTTGTATGCCACCCCTCTCCAAAGACACGGGGCGGCTCACAACATAACAGCAATACAATATAAATACAAATCTAAAGTTAAATTTTTTAAAAAACTAATTTAATTAATGTATATTTTATTTTATGTATGCTGAGAGCATCTGCACCAAGACAAATTCCTTGTGTGTCCAATCACACTTGGCCAATAAAAATTCTATTCTATTCTATCTGCTACACAATCATACACACTCAGTTAGTTGGGGGAAAGATCAGAAGCAATGTGAGAAAATATTATTTGACTGAAAGAGTAGTAGATCCTTGGAACAAACTCCCAGCAGACATGGTTGGTAAATCCACAGTCACTGAATTTAAACATGCCTGGGATAAACATAGATCCATCCTAAGATAAAATGCAGGAAATAGTATAAGGGCAGACTAGATGGACCAGGAGGCCTTTTTCAACCATAGGTTTCTAGGTTTCTATGAGAGCCAACCTGAAATTCATCTTTGAATTTTTGGCTTTCCTGGCTGCCGAAGGAAGCCCAATTTTTCAGGATCTCCACCCTGTAGAAGGCCTCCGTAGCTCTTTCTAGACATGCACGGCCGATGTGTAAGGCCAGGAACAACAACCCTTCCCTGGGTCATAATATTTGCCATGGCCGGAGGGACAAATGTTTCCTTGTGCTGTCAAATAAAGCGTCTTTGGTTCGAATCTCAGACTGCCCACAGCAGGATTCCAGATGTTTCCAGTTTTATGAAAATAAAAGGCCACCCTTTAGAGAAACATTTCCGTTCGGTTACCAGCTGCAACTCCATAACTTCGGGACTCAAAACTTTGGTGCTGCTCCTTCTCTTTCTAAGCCCGGCTGCATTCTAGACACCAACCACTAGAGGGGGCTAGCAATGACCTAACTTTACAGAATACTGCACCCCGGTGACCACTGGGAGATTTGCAGGTTCATCTTCTAGACAGCGTTCTGAGGACCTTTGGCATTTAATAATAATAATAATTTATTGGATTTGTATGCCGCCCCTCTCCGTAGTCATTCTGCCCACATGACCACCAAACCGTCTCTGGACAGCACTGGCTCTTCGGCTTTGAAATGGAGATGAGCAGCGCCCCCTAGAGTCAGGAATGACTAGACATATGTATAAGGGGAACTTTTACCTTTAACTTTCACCTCTAGACAAGGGGTGTCAGACTGGATTTTATTTCAGCATTGTAGTTTTTCTACAATGGGAGATGGGATAGATGCCTCCTGGCCAAAATGCAGCACGAGGGGCACACACAGCTGCCCCCCACACCCCATTTTCAGCATCAACAGCCAAAACGAGGTGCAGGAGGGGGGGCACATCAGTATAGAATATAGAACATAGACTGCTCAAAAAAATAAAGGGAACACTCAAAGAACACATACTATACTTTGTTGAATGTGCACAACAGCAGGTGAAATTGATGGTCAATCAGTGTTGTTTCTTAAGTGGACAGTTTGATTTCACAGAAGTTTGATTTACTTGGAGTTCTTTTGTGTTTAAGTGTTCCCTTTATTTTTTTTTGAGCAGTGTATATTCTATATTCTGGATTCTGGATTCTATATTTGTTTGTTTGTTTGTTTGTTTGTTTGTTTGTTTGTTTGTTTGTTTGTTTATATATGGGAAAGATTAGAAGTAATGTGAGAAAATATTATTTTACTGAAAGAGTAGTAGATGCTTGGAACAAACTTCCAGCAGGCGTGGTAGATAAATCCTCAGTAACTGAATTTAAACATGCCTGGGATAAACCTAGATCCATCCTAAGATAAAATACAGGAAATAGTATAAGGGCAGACTAGATGGACCATGAGGTCTTTTTCTGCCGTCAGCCTTCTATGTTTCTATTTGTTTGTTTGTTTGTTTGTTTGTTTGTTTGTTTGTTTGTTTGTTTGTTTGTTTAGTCCAATACAAATTGAAAGTTAAAGAGAATAAAAACATGTAGTAGTAAATATCAGGGAAAGGATAGAAGAAAAGATATGAGAATAGAATACGTCAATGAAGAATAGAGGAGAAGATATATGAATGGAAGAGAAGATATATAAAATATAGGAGGGGCACTTGGACAGGGGATGGAAGGCACACTGGTGCACTTATGCACGCCCCTTACTGACCTCTTAGGAACCTGGAGAGGTCAATCGTGGATAGTCTAAGGGAAAAATTTTGGGGGTTAGGGGTTGACACTACTGAGTCCGGTAATGAGTTCCACGCTTCAACAACTCGATTGCTAAAGTCATATTTTTTACAGTCAAGTTAGGAGCGGTTGATATTAAATTTGAACCTGTTGCGTGCTCTTGTGTTGTTGCGGTTGAAGCTGAAGTAGTCGTTGACAGGCAGGACGTTGCAGCATATGATGTTGTATATTCTACATATATATTCTACATTCTATATTCTATATTCTAGTCCAGTCTCACCCTGGTATCATGTAGAGCAGCATCAGTGGGATATAGAGAGCCTGCAAAACCACCCTCCCTCCAAGGTCATAAGGGAGAGGAGCAGGTCACCCTTGGTTCGAAGTTACAACGGCACTGAGAAAAATGACTTATGGTGGCTTTTCAGAGTTATGTTTTATGTATGGTTTGATTTGGTTGTGTGATTATTTTATTAAATAAGAGTTTTGAAATTGTGTTTTTAGATATTGGATTTGTACTTTGTTATTATTTTTGTGAGCCGCCCCGAGTTCTCGGAGAGGGGCGGCATACAAATCTAATAAATTATTATTGTTGTTGTTGTTGTTGTTGTTGTTGTTGTTATTATTATTATTATTATTATTATTATTATGACAGTTGTAGCAGCCGCCCCCCAAAACCACATGATCAAAATTCAGAAGCTTGGCAACTGTCCCATAGTTGTGATGGTCACTGGATCCCCTTTGGCGACCTTCTGAAAAGCCCAACTCACTTAACGACCAAGTCACCACCATAGTGATTCACCGGACGCCTGTGGGCAGCGAGGTCGGAAAATGAAGCGAAAGTTCACTTGAAATATGCCTCACTTCACAACAGAAATTTTGGGCTTCCGTTGTGGTCGTAAGTCGAGGTCAACCTGTCCCGGGGTGTAAGGAGCCCGGGAGCATTGGACAACATCTGGATTTGAGGGTTCAAAAAATGCTGAAATTTCAATTCTCTCTGCCGGATGTGGAGGCCGTAATTACCCCGTCTTTAAATAAACTTCAATGAACTTTAATCTGAAGTTTAAATAAACGGTTTAAAAATGTTCCTTTTTGAGAGATTTTTTTCCCTTCTCCACCCGATCATGTGCGGAGAGTCACACAAATTCCTTTCTGATTCAGCGGATTTAGTTCCTGACTTCTTGACTTCTTATTCTCAACTGAATCAGAGTTGCCACTTCTTTATAAATCATCCTCCCCTTTCCTTCCCTTCTTCCTTTTTTTCCCATTCCTTCCTTTCCTTGCCTTCCCTTGCCTTCTTTTTCTCCTTCCTTCCTTCCTTCCCCCCTCACCCTCCCTCCCTCCCAGCTTTCCTTTCCCTTTCCTTCCTTTCTTCTTCTTTTCCTTCCTTCCTTCCTTCCTTCCTTCCCACTCCTTCCCTTTGCTTTTTTATCCTTCCTTCCCTTCCCCTTCCTTCCTTCCTCCCCCCATCCTCTCTCCAAGCTTTCCTTTCTTCCTTCTTCTTTTTCTTCTTTCCTTCCCTCCTTCCCTTTGCTTTTTTTCCTTCTTTCCTTCCCCCTCACCCTCCCTCCCTCCCAGCTTTCCTTTCTTCTTCTTTTCCTTCTTTCCTTCCTTCCCCTCCTTCCCTTCCTTTGTTTTTCTTCTTCCTTCCTCCCTTCCTTCTTTCCTTCCTTCCTTCCTTCCCCCTCACCCTTCCTCCCTCCCAGCTTTCCTTTCTCCCTCTTTTCCTTCTTTCATTCCTTCCTTCCTTCCTCCCTCCCTCCCTCCCTCCCACCCACCCTCCGTTCCCTTCCCTTCCAACTGAGGAATTCTGGGAGCTGAAGTCCAGGCGTCTTAAAGATGCCAAAGTTGGGGAAACCCTCACTTAAACCAAGCGAACGAATGAACAGACCAAACCAGAACCCGCTGTCCCTCCTTGACTTTTACACCTTAGATAGAACCCCCTTATCTCCGTCTCACCCTCTCAAAATTCCAGCATTGTGGGCAGGTGTGGTTTGCTTGCACCAACGGTGTGAATTTAGAACATTCGCCCAGTACAAAGTTTTATGACTGCAGGCTCTGGCCCTAGGGCAGGGTTTCCCAACTTTGACAACTTGAAGACATCTGGACTTCAACTCCCAGAATTCGCTGGCTGGGGAATTCTGAGAGTTGAAGTCCAGATCTCTCCAAGTTGCCAAGGTTGGGAAACACTGCCCTACAGTATCTGTCTATATCAGACGGACCGTCGTCAGGAATAAAGTAAATAATAATATTGGCTTTCCAATATTGGAAGGATTGCAGCTTTGAGGCAATATTTGTTTTAATTAAACCACTCAAACAGCCCACAGACACAAATCTCGGGATGATTCTGCATCCTGGATGTCGCAAAGGTGGTTTTTGAAGACATTTGGCTTCTAATCCAAGAAACCTCTTGGGCTCTGACTGGATGGAACGTCCATCACTGAATGAAGAGCCACAAAGCGAGGACTATATATCGTATTTTTTGGAGTATAAGATGCACCTTTTTCCTCCCTAAAAGAGGCTAAAAATTCAGGTGCATCTTGTTTGTTTACTTGTTTGTTTGTTTGTTTAATTTGTAAGGCGCCCCTCTCTGAAGACTCGGAGCGGCTCACAACAGGAATACAAAATACGAATCCAATGATTAAAAAAGCAAAACAATTAAAAAACCTTTGATTTAAAAACAGTCATACATCCCAAATAAACCATACATACCATACATAAAACGGAACGGCCAGGGGGAATCAGTATCCCCATGCCTGGCAACAAAGGTGGGTTTTGAGGAGTTTGCGAAAGGCAAGGAGGGTGCGGGCAGTCCTAATATCCAGGGGCAGTTGATTCCAGAGGGTTGGGGCCGCCTCAGAGAAGGCTCTTCCTCTGGGTCCCGCCAGATGCTTATACTCTGAATGTAGCTTTTTTTCCCCAAAGCTTTTTCTCCCCTTACCTAACTAGCTGCTAATAATCTTCCCAGCTCTTATCTTGCAGGTTCTTTCATTGTTACTGTCTGCAAAGAATGTTTTCCAAGCTCTAAGCCTTTGCAGGGTTTCTTTTCATTACTTTAACTTGCTCCAAGTAAGTTTCTTTCCAGCTGTAACCAGGTGCTAACGATGTTCCCAGCTCTTACCGACTTGCAAGTTCTTTCATTGTTACTCTCTGTCAAGAATGTTTTCCAAACCCTGTCTTAGTAGGGGGGGGGGGTTTTCTTGCTCTAAGTTGCTCCCAATGTTTCTTTCCAGCCCTAACCAGCTGCTAACAATATTCCCAGCTCTTACTAGCTTGCAAACTCTTTCATTGTTATTCTCTGCAAATAATGTTTCCCAAGCCCTAAGTCTTTGCAGGGTTTTTTTCCCATTGCTCTACTTGCTCCAAATGTTTCTTTCCAGGCGCTAATGATGTTCCCAGCTTTTACTGGCTTGCAAGCTCTTTCATTGTTACTCTCTCCAAATAAAGTTTTTTTTAAAAGCCCTAACCAGCGGATAAAATAATGTGCTTAAGGTGAACAGACTAAGAATTCTAGCCAGATGAATACCTAGTAAGCAGATTGTTTTCCCTATTTTCCTCCCCAAAAACTAAGGTGCCTCTTATACTCCGGTGCGTCTTATACGCCGAAAAATACGGTATTCCCACCTCCCACCCACTTTCTGTATTTCTTGGGACTCCTGAGGTCTTTCCTTTTGAGTTTTTTAAAAGTTCTGGCTCGTTGCTACACGCAGGAACACGGGCCTGTTTTTTTTTCGAGGGCAGGGAAGATGGAACTGTAATCAAGGGTGCAAAAAAAAGCCCTCCGGGGTGGAATTGGCTTTGTAGTCCTTGCAATTAAATAGCAGCCCGTTGAAGGCTTCTGAGTCATCCCTCCCACCTACGCCTTCCGCGCCAGGTACCCTCCAACCGGGGACTTTTTGGAGCCCGTCTCGCACGCTTCCAGACGGGCGCCGGGAACGGAGCGAGGTTGGGATGTTGAAGGATGCTAATGGAAGATCCTTGCTGATGGATGGGGCTCGCTGGGTTTGGTGGGGGAAGGAAAATTGTTGTGGCTCTGGTTTTAGGAAAAAATAAGCACTGCAGATAAAAGCTTTCGGCTGTTGGTCAGCAGTGCAAAATGAGTCCTTTGGGGAAATTTTGCACACACAGCGGGAAAGAGAGACGGTGGGGGAGGTTAGTGGAGATGGGGAGGAAAAAAAATGTTGGAGATTGTATTTATTTAAAAGTTTTATTTATTTGCTTTTCAAATTTTAAAAGCATCCCTATAATTGAATGATACAGATCTTTGCCCGTTTTCTTACATTTCTTACATCCAAATAATAATAATAATAATAATAATAATAATAATAATAATAATAATAATAATAATAACAACAATAACAACAAACAACAATAAACATATAAACATCGAAGATTGACGGCAGAAAAAGATCTCCTGGTCCAAATAATCTTATACTATTTCCTATATTTTATCTTAGGATGGATCTATGTTTATCCCAGGCATGTTTAAATTCAGTTACTGTGGATTTACTAACGATGTCTGCTGGAAGTTTATTCCAAGCATCTACGACTCTTTCAGTCAAATAATATTTTCTCATGTTGCTTTTGATCTTTCCCCCAACTAACTTCAGATTGTGTCCCCTTGTTCTTGTGTTCACTTTCCTATTAAAAACACTTCCATCCTGGACCTTATTTAACCCTTCAATGTATTTAAATGTTTCAATCATGTCCCCAATTTCCCTTCTGAATAATAATAATAATAATTGAAGAAGACCAGGACACGCGGGTGAACTAAGAACGGTACGTTTATTCAGCTCAGAGTAGAAAGTGACTTTCAGCAGTACCGATCTGCTTTGCCTGGAAGAAACCGCTTCTTATATACATTTGTGGTTCCCGCCAAAGCAAAAGCCGGCTGCGTCTGAGCCAATCAGGAGTGACTTCCTTATTTGGCTCAGGCAGCGTTGAAAGAGAAAGGAACAAACCAACTATGTTACAAAGTAGCCATTTCAGGATACAACACCCCTCCCTCCTTAGTTGGAGACATCCATCAGGAGAGCCATGTGACAAAATCGTCCAATCTGCTGGGTCTTCGCGAAACTCGCTCCGACCTGCGCAGTTCAGTCGGCTCCTCGCCTGCGACCGTGGAGGATGGTTCGTTGCTGCTCCCTCGGTGTGGCTGAGGCCTGTTTGGGGCCTCGGCCTGTTGGTTCGGCCTGGCGGGTCTCTCGATGGCGTCGGAGGAAGAGGACGGCTCGGCATCGCTGGACGACTCTCCCCGATCCGATAAGTCCATTTGATTGTCCATAAAATCGGGCTGTGTGTTAGAGTCTGTAGGAAAGGGGGAGTCGGTGTCAGCGGTTTGCTCCGGGCGTCTCCGTATGTGGTCGATATGTCTTTTCCACACTCGACCATCCTCTAGTTTTACCAAGTACGTTTTCGGAGCATTTTGTTTTACAACAATTCCCTTCATCCAATTTACACCTCCATCAAAATTTTTCACAAATACATTTTGTCCCAAATACATTTCCCTCGCAGGGGGTACAATCATATTATTACTATTATTATTACAAAACCTCGGGTGTAACCTGTCGAGTGGGGACCTTAATTTTCTCCCCATCAATAGTTCTGCTGGGCTTATGTGCGTGTGGGAATTTGGGGTGATGTGCTGTGTTAGTAAGAACTGGTCTAGATTCTGTTGCACATCTCCAGGGCCTGATCTGCGTAATGCCTCCTTAGCCACGCGAACATAACGTTCTGCCAAACCATTAGCCCAGGGCGAGTAAGGCGAGATGAGTGCGTGTCTGACCCCCAAACTATCCAGGAATAGTTCAAACTGCCTGGCGGTCAACTGGGGCCCGTTGTCAGACACTAGGAGATCTGGGCAGCCATGGGTAGCGAACAATCTGCGAAGTACCTTGATGGTGGCACTGGTGGTTATGTTATTCATTGCTATGATTTCTACCCATTTGGAGAATGCATCGACCACTATCAGGAAGTATTGGGATCCCACTGGGCCTGCGAAATCAATGTGAATTCTGGACCAAGGTCCTGCAGGCTGCTCCCACTCTGCTGGGGTTGTTTTGGGGGGGTTAGGACGTGACTCTTGACAGGGATCACATTTAGCTACCCAGCTCTCAATATCTGCATCCAAACCTGGCCACCACAAATGCCCTCTGGCTAGGCCCTTCATTCTGACAATCCCCGGATGGCCCACATGTAACATTTCAAGTACCTTTACCCTCAGGCATTTAGGAATAATCACTCTGTCCCCCCACAACAGACAACCTTTTACAATTGACAATTCCAGTCTCCTGGTTTTGTAGTCACAGAGTTCAGGTTTTACAGAATCATTTTGCCAACCCTTTAGTACACAGTTTACAACTTGTTTTAGTATTGGGTCTTGCTGCGTGTGTGCAGCTACCTCTTTTGCAGTGGTTAAAGGGTTGTCTTCCATTTCTAACATCAATACATCTGCAGATGGGGCAGGATCTTCCACTAATTCGGGCATTGGACATCTGCTGAGGCCATCTGCGTGGTTGATAGATTTACCCCCCTTATGGGTGAGCTCGTATTGGTACCCAGAGAGGAAGAGGGCCCACCTGATTAACCTCGGGGACATGAATGGGGGAGTAGGCTTGTTGGGGGCTAGTAGACCTAGTAATGGCTTATGGTCGGTGACCAATTCGAATTCCCTTCCAAAAAGGTAATTGTGGAACTTCTTCACCCCTGCCACTAAAGCTAGAGCCTCCTTGTCTAGTTGGCTATAGTTCCTCTCAGCGCCGGTCATTGTTCTGGAGAAAAATGCAATGGGTGCCTCTGTCTCATTTGGTAAAACGTGGGCCAAAACGCCCCCCACGCCGTAAGGAGAAGCATCGCACGTGAGTCTAATGGGTAGCGAAGTACTGTATTGGACTACCACGCTTTTGGAAGTTAATAACTGTTTTATCTGTGCAAAGGCTTCTCGTTCAGTTCTCCCCCATGTCCAAGGTACTTCCTTCTGGAGTAAACGGTGTAGAGGCTCAGCTACTGTTGCCTTCTGTTTCAAAAAAACGGAATAAAAATTTAGAAGGCCTAAGAAGGCTTGCAACTCAGTTTTACTTTGTGGCTCTGGGGCTTCCCTGATTGCCCTGAGTTTCTCTGCTGTGGGGTGAATACCATCTCTGTCAATTTTGTAACCAAGGAATTCTACTGAATTGGTTCCCCAAACGCATTTATCAGGCTTTATTCTCAACCCTTTGTCCTGAAGTCTCTTAAGTACTTCCCTAATTCTTTTGTTGAGTTGTTCCTGGTTCTCCCCCGCAATTAAGATGTCATCAAAATACGGGATGGCCCCTTTTACCCCAGATAACAATCGTTCCATTATACTTTGGAAAATCCCTGGGGCTATGCTCACCCCGAACTGTAATCTGGTACATTTAAAGGCACCCCTGTGGGTTACAATTGTTTGTGCGTTTGCGGTTGCTTCGTCGACCGGGAGCTGTAAATAAGCGTGTGCCAGGTCAATCTTTGCGAACCTCTTCCCTTCCCCCAGGGAGTGCAGTAGCTGTTGGACCACCGGGATAGGGTATGGGTGGTGTTGTAGGGCCTTGTTCAGAGTCGACTTGTAGTCAGCACAGACTCTTAAGGAGCCATCAGGCTTGAGTGGGGTGACTATGGGTGTTTCCCATGGTCCTTGTTCCACAGGGACTAAGATGCCCTGGCTTATTAATTTGTCCAGCTGCAGGTCGAGCTTGGGGAGGAGTGGAAGGGGTACTCTGCGAGGTTTCAGCCGGACAGGTGGAACTTTGGGGTCAATGGAGAAAGAGATAGGTGGCCCTTTGTATGAACCCAAGGTGGGGCTAAACACTTCAGGGAACTCTTTCAGAAAATTAGGCATGTTATCACAGTTAATATTACAAACACCTGAAACTTCAATTCCCAGAGGTTCCATCCACGCTAACCCCAGGAGAGAGTGCTTAGCCCCTGTTACAACAACCATAGGCAGGGTACATTTAACATTTTTAAATACAATTGGTACATTGATAGTGCCCAAGACAGAGATTACCCCCCCCTGAAAATCTCTGATAACCAATGAGGTTTGTTCAAGCTCATGTTTTCCTAAGTGAGGCATGTACAATTTGAGCTTTTCCCATGGCATAATGGAATATTTAGACCCCGTATCTAGTTCCATAGAACAGGGCTTGTTGTTTAGCAATAGGGAAATTACAATTTTGCCCCCGTTCTTTGTTGCCGTGGTGTTCACGGAAAATAGAGAGTTACCTCTTGCGTAGTCGCGGTTAGCGGTGGAGTGATTTCTTTGTCCTGAAGAACGGAAAGGTCGGTTTTCTCGAGGTTGGTTTTGGGAGCGTTGGTTCCGCGGCGTGGAGAAGGTGTCCTCCGGTGCAGATGCTCTGCATGCCTCGGCGATGTGGCCTCGTCGGTTGCAGCGGCGGCAGATGGCATCCCGGAAGGGGCAACGATGTCGTTGGTGGTTTCCTCGGCAGCCGGCGCAGGGGGCGGCGAAGTGGGGTGGTCTCTGTTGTCGCTGTTGGTCTCGGAGCAGGAAGCAGTTGTCCTCGTCTCGAGCTGGTGGGCTGAGGTCGTCTGGTTCCTCGGCGCGGGGAGATGCGGAGTCGATTTTGGAGATGGTTTCTCGTCTGCTGTGCTCCTTCATTTCTTTTGCGGCGGCGTCGGAGACTTCTGCGGTCTGCGCCAGCTTAATCACGGTTTGTAAGGACGGGTTGTCCTCGGCTAGGAGCTTGTTTCTGATAGAGTCGTTTTTCATACCGAAGACTAAGGCGTCGGTGAGGCGAGCTTCTGGGTTGTCAAATTTGCATTGCGCTAGTACCGTGCGAAGTCGCGTTGCGAATTGGTTTATCGTCTCCGTCTCGCGTTGGGCCATTCTCGAAAATTGGTGTCGGAAGACCATGGCCGGTTTTGTCGGCTTGAAGTGGCTTGCTAGCTTGGTTTGTAGGATGTCCCAAGCGACGGTTCTTGCAGGCAACGGGTCGGTGAGAGTCTGGGCGAGCGCGCGGATCTCTGGACCGCAGTAGTTAAGGAAAATTGCCCGTTTTCTATCGGCGTTGGCGTCTCCTATCCCCGCTGCCTCGAGGAATAATTCGAAGTCGGTCATGTACTCGTCCCAGGAAGTCTTCTCGGGGTTGTAGAATTCGGGAGCTCGGCCGATCTGGATGTTAGCCATTCTTGCACGCGTGTTCGTTCCGTCTCTCGTCGCCAGTGAAGAAGACCAGGACACGCGGGTGAACTAAGAACGGTACGTTTACTCAGCTCAGAGTAGAAAGTGACTTTCAGCAGTACCGATCTGCTTTGCCTGGAAGAAACCGCTTCTTATATACATTTGTGGTTCCCGCCAAAGCAAAAGCCGGCTGCGTCTGAGCCAATCAGGAGTGACTTCCTTATTTGCCTCAGGCAGCGTTGAAAGAGAAAGGAACAAACCAACTATGTTACAAAGTAGCCATTTCAGGATACAACAATAATAACAACAACAACAACAACAACAGAGTTGGAAGGGACCTTGGAGGTCTTCTATTCCAACCCCCTGCTTGGGCAGGAAACCCTACATTACTTCAGACAGATGGTTATCCAACATCTGCTTTAAAACTTCCAGTGTTGGAGCATTCTCAATTTCTGGTGGCAAGCTGTTCTACATCTTATGCATCTCCCTACCATCTTCTAATGGAACTGGAAAAGGTGCAAAAAAAGGCAACAAGTATGATCAAGGTAACGGAGCCCCTCCCTTATGAAACCAGGTTGCAATGCCTTGGTCTCTTCGGACTTGAAAGAAGGGATAGAAAAGGTGGATAGAGAAAAATAATTCTTTTCTCTATCCCACAATACTAGGACGAGGGGGTCCTCCCTAAAGCTCACAGGTGAGAAAATGAGGACACACAAAGGGAGATATTTCTTCTTTACCCAGAGGGTCCTTGGTTGATGGGATTCCCTTCCAGAAGAGGTCGTGACAGCTGTCAGCCTGGAGAGCTTCAAGGCAGGATGAGACAGATTCATCGATGCCAAGAGTATCATAGGTGGTTATTGAAACGGATGTCCATGTGCCGCCTCTATGTTGGTTGAGACAGGCAGGGGTCCCTTGGGTACCATTTGTTGGGGGTCAGGGGAAAGGGAGGGTCTTGCCTTCTCTTTCTGCTCAAGATCCCCATGGACAATTGATGGACCACTGTGTGACACAGAATGCTGGAGTTGATGGGCTTTGGCCCGATTCAGCATGGCTCTTCTTAGGGTCTTATGCCATCTTAATCCAACTTCCCTATCTCTTTGCAGAGGCTCCCATCATCCCCAGCGAGACCCATCATCAAGGCACAGGGGCATGGTGCTGGCATCCACCTCCTCTGCAAAGACTTTATTTGTTTTCCAAATATCAAAGGACAACTAGTATCTTCGGTGGCATCAAGGCAAGACTGTACAACAGATCTGGCCAGCATCCAGTGGGTCATTGCCCAGAGATCTATCAGCGAGTGGCGCCTTGCAAAAAAGGAAAATATTTATCCACCCACCAGTGGCGAAATAGGCCTCCTGCAAGGAGAGCAACTTCCTTACCTAAGAGGGCACCAGCGGGCAAAATTAGCATGTCTAGTTTATGTTCTGTCAGGCTCTCTGGTAGACTCCTCCCAAAAATTCACAGGTACAAATTTCAGACACACACACGTTTGAAAATTCAAAACAATGTTCTTTATAATAAAAAGTCACTTAAACCAAGCCCTCTTTTGGTATAGCAAAGAGCCCTCGTCTCCAAACTGGTAATTTGTACAAGTCCCTTATCAGTTCTGTGATACTTAGCTTGCAGCTGTGAGGCCATTCACAGTCCTTCTTCTTTCACAAAGTGAAACACACTTTGCTCTGGTTTAGTTTCAAAGCAGGAAAAAATCAGCATACAAAAGGTCAAAGTCAGCAAGGCAGTCACGAAACACAACGATCAGATAATCCTCCACAATGGCCAAACCCACAGGCTGCTATTTATAGCAGCCTCCCTAATGACCACAGCCCCACCCAACCACAGGTGGCCTCCTTTTCTTTGATAATAATCTCTCAGCTGTTGCTGCCTATGCATCGCTCTCTGCATGCGTGGCTGTATCATTAACTCTTGTTCTGAATCCAAGGAGGAGAGAGATAATTGATCTCCTTCTGAGCTGTCTGCCACACTCTCCTCCTCCCTGTCACTCATGTCTTCTTGGTCAGAGGAGCCTTCATTAGCAGATCCCACCGGGGGCAAAACAGGCCTGCAGCATGTGGATGTCTCCCCCACATCCACAGTCCTTGGGGCAGGAGCTGGGCCAGAGCTAACCACAACAGTTTAATGAAGAGAAGGACCAGGAGAGACATGATAGCAATCTTACAGTTTCTCAGGGGCTGCCCCAAAGAAGAAGGAGTCAACCTATTCTCCAAAGCACCTGAGGGTAGAACAAGAAGCAACGGGTGGAAACTAAACAAGGAGAGAAGCAACTTAGAACTAAGGAGAAACTTCCTAGCAGTGATAACAATTAACCAGTGGAACTACTTGCTTCTAAAATTTGTACAATGTACAAATCCATGGATGTCATCAGGCGGGAAAAACCGTGGTATAGAAAAAAAAACCGTGAAGTATTTTTTAATTAATATTTTTTGAAAAACCGTGGTATAGGCTATTCGCAAAGTTCGGAGCCGCGAAAATCGAGGGAACACTGTAATCGCAAAGCCTTTTTAGCCTTTCGCTCCTTCGGTCTGTGAAAGAAACCAGCTTGTTCGTGGTTCATCTAACCATGGTTCAACAAACTCCTGGATCCCAATGCTGAATCTTGGCTTGTTCAGCTTGCCTTCCTCCTGCCTCCAAACCGTGCCGCTTAAGTGCAGGCCATGTGCCATGCAATGTGGTGCAACACACAACATGCCAACTCAGGCTGTGGTTTTTCGACCTGGGTGGCATCTCCTGTTTTCACTCCTTGGCATTCATACACACCTCCTCCTGGCCATCTGCCTTCCTGCCTCTGCCGTCCACTCCCCCTTAGCAAAGGGGGGTGGGTGGGTTTCATCCAATACCCTCTCACACACACACACACACAAACCAGGTTTAACGGTGAAGCGGTGGAAGTGATGTGCCGGTGCCTGGAGGCTGTTGGGGTTTGAATGGGTGTCGATAGGCTCAAACTCAACCCTGACAAGACGGAGTAGCTGTGGATTTTGCCTCCTAAGGACAATTCCATCTGCCCATCCATTACCCTAGGGGGGAATTATTGACCCACTCAGAGAGGGTCCGTAACTTGGGAATCCTCCTCGATCCACAGCTCACATTAGAGAATCATCTTTCAGCTGTGGCGAGGGGGGCGTTTGCCCAGGTTCGCCTGGCGCACCAGTTGAGGGTCTATTTGGACAGGAGTCACTGCTCACGGTCACTCATGCCCTCATCACCTCGAGGTTCGACTACTGTAATGCTCTCTACATGGGGCTACCTTTGAAAAGTGTTCGGAAACTTCAGATCGTGCAGAATGCAGCTGCGAGAGCAATCATGGGCTTTCCCAAATATGCCCATGTTACACCAACACTCCGCAGTCTGCATTGGTTGCCGATCAGTTTCCGGTCACAATTCAAAGTGTTGGTTATGACCTATAAAGCCCTTCATGGCACCGGACCAGAATATCTCCGGGACCAACTTCTGCTGCACAAATTCCAGCGACCAGTTAGGTCCCACAGAGTCGGCCTTCTCTGGGTCCCGTCGACTAAACAATGTCATCTGGCGGGACCCAGGGGAAGAGCCTTCTCTGTGGTGGCCCCAGGCCTCCGGAATCAACTCCCCCCAGAGATTAGGACTGCCCCAACCCACTTTGCCTTTCGCAAACTTCTAAAAACCCACCTCTGTCGCCAGGCATGGGGGAATTGATTCCCCTGGGCCGTTTCTGTTTTATGTATGGTTTATATGAGATGTATGATTGCTTTTTATATTAAGGGTTTTTAAATTGTTTTAATCAATTGTATTTGTACTGTTTTATTGTTGTGAGCTGCTCCGAGTCTTCGGAGAAGGGCGGCATACAAATCTAATTAATAATAATAATAATAATAATAATAATAATAATAATAATAATAATAATAATTAATAATAATAATAATCGAAACCAAGAATGGCACCTCCAGGCATAAAAGTCCTTTATCTTGCCAGGCAGCATCTTCTCAAAGTGGAAGGGTGAATTTTCAACCGGGGGCCGAGAGATAAAGCTCCCCTCCCTTCCCAGCAACCAGGCCTCTGCTTTACCACTGATAAGTTAGCAGTTATCTCAGTTAAAGGCAGGGTTTCCACCGCTGGGCAACTATAAAGATGTGTGGACTTCGATTCCCAGAATTCCCTAGGCAGCAGGCGGGGGGGGGACTTCAGTTCTCAGAATTCCACAACCAGGGGGTGTGGACTACAGTTCCCAGAACCCCCTACCCAAAATGCTGGGTTTTCCTCTCTGAGGATTCCTCAGCCAACAATAACTGCACTCAACAGTTGAGTTGGGCATGCATAAGTGCACCAGCGTGCCTTCTGTACCCTGTCATTTCTTCATTTTTACTTATTGCATGCATATTTATTTATTTATTTATTTATTTATTTATTTATTTATTGTTAGAGTTGGGCGGGACCATGCAGGTCATCAAGTCCAACCCCCTGCCTAAGCAGGAACCCTATATAGCATCCCAGCCAAATGGCAGTCCGATTTCCTCTTTTAAATGTATTGGAGTTCACAACGTCCGCTGGTAGGTTGTTTTACTGGTTGATCGTTCTGACCATCAGGAAGTTCTTCCTTATTTCCAGATTGAATCTCTCCTTGGTCAGCTTCCAGCTGTTGTTCCTCGTCCGGCCCTTCGGTGCCCTGGAGAATAAAGTGATCCCCTCCTCTCTGTGGCAACCCCTTGTATACCTGTAGACTTCTATTATGTCCGCTCTGGCCCTCCTTTTCTCTAGGCTATCCATGCCCAGTTCCCGCACTCTCTCTTCGTAAGTCTTGGTTTCTAGACCCCTGATCATTTTGGTTGCTCTTTTCTGCACCTTCTCCAGAGTTTCAATGTCTTTTTTGAAGTGTGGTGACCAGAACTGAACACAGTACTCCAGGTGTGGTCTGACCATGGCGTAGTAGAGTGGTATTAAGACTTCCCTGGTCTTGGAGTGTATTCCCATTGATGGAGCTTAGGATTGTGTTGGCTTTTTTGACTGCTGCTGTACATTGTTGGCTCATCATTACTTCTAATGCTTTTTCATTCAAGTTTTAGACTTTTACTTGTATCATTTATTTAAATATTATTGACAAAATAAACAAACGAATAAACAAACAAACCTGTAGTTCTCAATGGAACTACATCTACATGGAGGGATGTAAGCAGAGAAGTAGCCCAAGGCTCTGTTTTAGCCCCAATACTCTTCAACATCTTCATCAATGACTTGGACGAGGGGATGGATGGGGAACTCATCAAATTTGCAGATGACACCAAACTGGCAGGAATAGCCCACACTCCAGAAGATAGGTTCAAGACACAGAAGGATCTTGACAGACTTGAACAGTGGGCGCTATATAACAAAATGAAATTCAAGGGTGAAAAAAGTGAGGTTCTACATTTAGGCAAGAAAAAGCAAATGCACAGGTACAGTATAGGTGGTACATTGCTCAAGAGTAGTAACTGTGAGATGGACCTTGGAGTCCTAATGGACAACCATTTAAATAGGAGCCAGCCGTGTGCAGCAGCTGCCAAAAAAGCCAACACAGTTCTAGGCTGCATTAAGGGAGGGATAGAATCAAGATCACATGAAGGGTTAATCTCACTTTACAAGGCCTTGGTAAGGCCACACTTGGAACATGGCATCCAGTTTTGGCCGACATGATGCAAAAAGGATGTCGAGACTCTAGAAAGAGTGCAGAGAAGAGCAACAAAGAGGATCAGGGGATAAATGGAGGCTAAAAGATTTGAAGAAGAAAAGGACCAGGGGAGACAGGATAGCAGCCTTCCAGTATCTCAGGGCTGGCCACAAAGAAGAGGGAGTCCACCTATTCTCCAAAGCACCTGAGGGCAGAACAAGAAGCAATAGGTGGAAACTAAACAAGGAGAGAAGCAACTTAGAACTAAGGAGAAATTTCCTGACAGTTAGGACCATTATTTTCAACTTTCAGAATTTCTTCAGCCAACAAATGTGGCTTTCAATTCCCCAGCCAGCCTTGCTGCAGAATTCTGGGAGCTGGAGTCCACCCTTCTTAAAGTGGGCAGAGTTAAGAAATACTTTAATTTAGTCCAACTCTTTTCCTATACTTTGAGGAGGTCTCTACTCCTACTCTGATATCAGGTTCCAGTCCAACCCCTAAATCAACATTCAGGGACCCATAATCCTGGCTTATTGCAGAAATCCAATTTAGAATAGAATAGAATAGAATTCTTTATTGGCCAAGTGTGATTGGACCCACAAGGAATTTGTCTTTGGTGCAGATGCTCTCAGTGTACATAAAAGAAAAGAGACATTTGTCAAGAATCATGTGGTACAACACTTAATGATTGTCATAGGGGTCAAATAAGCAACCAGGAAACAATCAATATTAAATAGCTTAAGGATGCAAGCAACAGGTTACAGTCATAAGTGGGAGGAAAAGGGTGATAGGAAAGATGGGGGGAAAGTAGTAGTAATAGTAATGCATACTTAGTTAATAATTTGACAGTGTTGAGGGAATTATTTGTCTAGCAGAGTGATGGCGTTCGGGAAAAAACTGTCCTTGTGTCTATTTGTCTTGGTGTTCAGTGCTTTGTAGCGACATTTTGAGGATCAGAGTTGGTACAGTTTATGTCCAGGATGTGAGGGGTCAGTCAATATTTTCCCCGGCCTCTTTTTGACTCGTGCAGTCTACAGGTCCTCAATGGAAGGCAGGTTGGCAGCCACTGTTTTTTCTGCAGTTCTGATTCTCCTCTGAAGTCTGTGTCGGTCCTGTTGGGTTGCAGAACCGAACCAGACTGTGATAGAGGTGCAGATGACAGACTCAGTGATTCCTCTGTAGAACTGGATCAGCAGCTCCTTGGGCAGTTTGAGCTTCTTGAGTTGGCGCAGAAAGAACATTTGTCGCTGTCAGAAATGAAGTAGTGTCTCCCATTTGGAGCGGGGTCGGGCTAGATGACCCCCAAAATCTCTTCCAACTCTGTTAAAACCCCCAATCTAAATTGGAAGCCCGTGTGGTTCGGGGGGCTCTCGCAGAAGGCCAGAGTGGGGTAGGCAGAAAAGGAGAAGCTAGCTTATCTCTGGTTTGCAAAGCCAGCACCGTTCACACCCTCCCAACCGGCTAAGTGAGCTTGCAGAAGAGGAAGAGGGGCAAAACGTGGTGGCTCGGAGGAGGAGAGATATGGGCTCTATCGGGGCCGGCCAGTCCTGGAATCCTGCCCTCTATAATCTGGGTCCTGCACCCTCGGCCGGTCAGGTCTGCTTAAATATCTCAGGGAAGAAGGAGTGTTGTGTCCATAGGATGAATATATACTGCTCAAAAAAATAAAAGGAACCCTCAAAGAACCCATCCCAGATGTGAATGAATGAAATATTCTCATTGAATCCTTTGTTCTGTACAAAGTTGATTGTGCACAACAGCAGGTGAAATTGATTGTCAATCAGTGGTGCTTCCTAAGTGGACAGTTTGATTTCACAGAAGTTTGATTTACTTGGAGTTATATTCTGTTGTTTAAGTGTTCCGAGTCCTCGGACAGGGGCGGCATACAAATCTAATTTATTATTATTATTATTATTATTATTATTATTATTATTATTATTATTATTATATTTTTATTTTTTATTATTATTATTATTATTATTATTATTATTATTATTATTATTTTGAGCAGTGTATGTTTTTATATGTGTAGAATGAAAAAATTAAAAAGTATACAAAATGAGGGGGTTAAATACGAGTCAGTTTCCAAGTGTTGGGATTTTAATCACCTGACCAGGTGCAAAAGTCATAAGTGCGAAAAACGGTCATAAGTCCCTTTTTTCAGTACCGTCATAACTTCAAACGGTCACTAAGGGAACCGTTGTAATTCGAGGATCCCTTGCACAGCATGTTGGGCTGCTTCTTTTACTTCATTTCATTCAAAATGATCATATGCTGCAACGTCCTACCGGTCAATGACTACTTCAGCTTCAACCGCAACAACACAAGAGCACACAACAGATTCAAACTTAATACGAACCGCTTCAAACGTGACTGTAGAAAATATGATTTCAACAATCGAGTTATCGAAGTGTGGAACACTTGCCGGACTCAATAGTGTCAACCCCCAACCCCCAACATTTCTCCCTTAGACTCTCCACGATTGACCTCTCCAGGTTCCTAAGAGGCCAGTAAGGGGCGTGCATAAGTGCACTGGTGTGCCTTTCGTCCCCTGTCCAATTGTCCTTCCTTTCTCTCCCCTATATTATATATTCTCTTCCTTTCATATACCCTCTCCTCTAAGTTTACTTTTATTTATTTATTTATTTATTTATTTTATTTTATTACTTAGATTTGTATGCCGCCCCTCTCCGAAGACTCTACCTTTATACCTGTATATATTATCACATGTCTATTTTTCTTCCTATGTATTTGTGTATTGGACAAATGAATAAAATAAAAAAATAAAAGCAACCTGCCTTTATTGTGGCCATAAATCCCACCCACGAATTGGGCCTTTCCAAACAAGCGTTAAAATCCGAAAAGCCGCGCTGGATTTATTAAGACATTAAAAAGCTCGATTTTAAACTTGCCTGAGCAGAAGTCTGCCGTAACCCCAGATCTAACCACAGAGGCAGCTGCAAAAGGAACCGGGAGGGGTGGGGCCTTTTTTATTTTTTATTTCTTTGTGTGTGCAAAGGAGTGTGTAAATGTGCAAGTGGTGTAACCAGGAGGGGAGGAGAACTCCTGATGCAAGCTCACGGCTCGGTCGGTTGGTTCTTGAGCTGGGAAACTTTGCCTCCGCTTGCAAAACTTCTGGTGAGGCTCATGAAACCCAGCAGCCCCTCCCTCCTCTGCCCCGGAGGAGGAAAGGAGTCGGTGGCCATGCCCGGTGCTCGGCCTGGCACGTAGCAGCTACTCCTCCGGCAGAGAGGTGGGAGAAAAATGCAAACAAACAGGGTGTTCTTGCAAAGCTGTCTCGCAGGATCGCCTGTGCCACGAGGCAGACAAGGAACATATATATATAGGCTCCCTGTGTGTGTGTGATGCATTTTATTCTTACATCTTTTCTTCTATCCTTTCCTTGATATATATTACTATATGTTTATTCTCTTCAATGTGTATTGTGTGTATATATAATTAGTCCAATACACAATACACATTGAAGAGAATAAATATATAGTAATATTTATCAAGGAAAGGATAGAAGAAAAGAATATATACACACATATACAGATATATATAGCTGAAGGGATTGGATACTGTAGCCTAGAGGATAATTCTCTGCCTTACAAGGCAATGGTTGCAGGTTCAAGTCCCAGTGGGTATGGCTAGCTGATGAGGCCAAAATAAGGCCGAAATAGATCTATCCTAGCCTCCCTTAATTTTCAAATTCAGCAAAAAAACATGTGACACACACACACACACACACACACACACACACACATATACAGTATATTCCCAACAGAATACTCTATGCAACTAGACTTCCAATCCTAAATTTAGAAAGCTTAGAACTACGTCGCCTTAAAAACGATCTGAGCATAGCCCATAAAATCATCTGCTACAATATCCTTCCTGACAACGACTACTTCAGCTTCAACCACAACAACACACGAGCACTCAATAGATACAAACTGAAAGTGAACCGCTCTAAACTCGACTGCAGGAAGTACGACTTAAGTAACCGAGTAGTTGATGCATGGAACTCACTACCTGACTGAAGTATCATCACCTAACCCCCAAAACTTGACCCTTAGACTGTCCGCTGTTGACCTCTCCTGATTCCTAAGAGGTCAGTAAAGGGCGTGCATAAGTGCACCAGCGTGCCTTCTGCCCTCTGTCCTAATGTTTCTCTCTTACTAGTATCATGAATATAAATATTATTATATCTCTGTATACCACCAATACGTACATGTCAAAAATAAATAAATAAATAAATAAAATAAGTCAGGGTTTAACTCAGCTGCCTTATTTTAATACAGGACACTGTTACATTTTAGAGTATGCTGCTAAAACTGATGTGGCTTTCTTGGGATTTTTTGCAAGAAAGGGGCAAAGGGGTTTCCTCCTTTCTTTTTCACTTGAAAAAAAGAGAGAAGGAGGAAGAAGAAGGAGAGAAGGCAGCAATCTTATGCAATATTTTTTGTTCCTTGCGTAACAGCTGGTGGGTTTGTTTTAAAGGATATTTAAAAACTGGCAGAGTGAGATTTCAATGTCAAGGGATCAACCGTAGATCTGATTTCCAGTTTGCACACTGAGGGCTAGAGGCTCTTAGGTGTGCAAGTGCACAACCAGCGATGGGCTGCTGCACCCACAAAGGGGGGAGGGGTTCTGTGGGGGTAGTACGTTTATGCACTACTTATTGAGTACTTATTGTCCTTCCTTCTCTAGTACCTTACTATGATCCTCAATTACTTTTAAAACAGGAAAGAATTAAACAGTACGTTTTTACCCATAAACCCTTTAATCATGATCTAGAACTGAATTTTTATAGCAATGAAAGAAAACTGAGCTACTCGCCTAATCTGTTATCATACTGATGCGTTAACCATTCAATCAATTGCTTCCTTTTTCTTCCCTGGGAGCCATGCCACATGTACAGGGGGAGTCCCCTACCTCACCCCATGGATGCTTCCATGTGCTGTTCTGCATCATTTGCAATTGGAGGCGGCGTTGAGCAAGACACTTCAATGAAAAGTTGCATCATGTGTAGTTTACATCATAGGAAATGTGCCCAGGGTTGGTTTCCCTCCTTTCTTGAGACCTTGAGCAGAAATGTCAGCAGCGGGAAAACAGGAGCAGCTAAACCAATAGATGATGGAAGGATGGATGGATGGATGGATGGATGGATGGATGGATGGATGGATGGATGGATAGATAGGCAGACAGAGAGAAAGAGAGACAGATAGATAATAGAAACATAGAAACATAGAAGTCTGACGGCAGAAAAAGACCTCCTGGTCCATCTAGTCTGCCCTTATACTATTTTCTGTATTTTATCTTAGGATGGATATATGTTTATCCCAGGCATGTTTAAATTCAGTTACTGTGGATTTATCTACAATGTCTGCTGGAAGTTTGTTCCAAGGATCTACTACTCTTTCAGTAAAATAATATTTTCTCATGTTGCTTTTGATCTTTCCCCCAACTAACTTCAGATTGTGTCCCCTTGTTCTTGTGTTCACTTTCCTTTTAAAAACACTTCCCTCCTGGACCTTGTTTAACCCTTTAATATATTTAAATGTTAAAGGGTTAAACAAGGTCCAGGAGGGAAGTGTTTTTAAAAGGAAAGTGAACACAAGAACAAGGGGACACAATCTGGTATGGTAGATAGTGGTAGATAGATAGATTAGATTTAGATTTATTGGACTTATATGCCGCCCCTCTCCGCAAACTCGGGGCGGCTCACAACAATAATAAAAAACAGTACATAATAACAAATCCAATGCCCACCAATCTAATTACAATTTAAAATTAGTAATTTCATAAAAGAATCCCAATATATATATATTAAAAAACAGGCACACAGTCAATCAATCAAACGGCAAAACAACATGGGCAAGGGGGAGATGTTTTAGTTCCCCCATGCCTGATGGCAAAGGTGGGTCTTAAGGAGTTTATGAAAGGCAGGGAGGGTGGGGGCAATCCTAATCTCAGGGGGGAGCTGATTCCAGAGGGTCGGGGCCCCCACAGAGAAGGCTCTTCCCCTGGGTCCCGCCAGACGACATTGTTTAGTCGACGGGACCCCAAGAAGGCCAACTCTGTGGGACCTAACCGGTCGCTGGGATTTGTGCGACAGGAGGCGGTCCCGAAGATATTCTGGTCCGGTCCCATGAAGGGCTTTATAGGTCATAACCAAGATAGATAGATAGATAGATAGATAGATAGATAGATAGATAGATAGATAGATAGATAGATAGATAGATAGATAGATAGTTAGATAATAATAATAATAATTTTAATAATTTATTAGATTTGTATGCCGCCCCTCTCCGAAGACTCGGGGCGGCTCACAACAAGCGATAAAACAATATTGTACAGGCACAAATCTAATATTAAGAAAAAACTAAAAACCCTATCAATTTAAAAAACCAAACAGCACATACATACCAAACATAAATTATAATAAGCCTGGGGGAAAGGTGTCTCAAATCCCCCATGCCTGGCGGTATAGATGGGTCTTAAGTAGTTTACGGAAGACAAGGAGGGTGGGAGCAGTTCTAATCTCCGGGGGGAGTTGATTCCAGAGGGCCGGGGCCGCCACAGAGAAGGCTCTTCCCCTGGGGCCCGCCAGACGACATTGTTTAGTCGATGGGACCCGGAGAAGGCCGACTCTGTGGGACCTTATTGGCCGCTGGGATTCGTGTGGTAGTAGGCGGTTCCAGAGGTATTCTGGTCCAATGCCATAGATAGATAGATAGATAGATAGATAGATAGATAGATAGATAGATAGATAGATAGATAGATAGATAGATAGATAGATAGATAGATCTTAAGTCTGCACAGCAGGCCAAAGTGGTCCCAGTTTAATTATATGTTGACATGATTGTGGCAAATGATCTTTCTGACAAAATGCAGAACACAAACAACTTTTGAATGATAAAGCTGAAGTTGGGAAAACAAAACGAGAAGGAATAGCATTCTTTCCACATCACATCAGCCAATTATCAGATATCTACTTGAACAAAACTGTTTTAACTATGGTTACAATGTAAAGAATAACTTTTTAACTATTCATCCTTCCACCAAGTATTTTTTCCAGATAGATAGATTATAGATAGATAGATAGATAGATAGATAGATAGATAGATAGATAGATAGATAGATAGATAGATAGATCAATCATAGATGGATGGATGGACAGATGGGTGGACAGATGGACGGACAGGCAGACAGATAAATACATAAATAGAGAGAATGATAGACAGACAAACAGGCAGACAGACAGATATATATATAGGTACATACATAGATACATAGATAATCCAACCAATTTCTAGAACTCTAGAAAGAGTGCAGAGAAGAGCAACAAAGAGGATTAGGGGACTGGGGCTAAAACATATGAAGAACGGTTGCAGGAACTGGGCCTGGCTAGTTTAATGGGAAGAAGGACCAGTGGAGACACAATAGCAGCCTTCCAACATCTCAGGAGTTGCCACAAAGAAGAGGGAGTCAAGCTATTCTCCAAAGCACCAGAAGGCAGGAGAAGAAGGAATGGAAAGAAACCAATCAAGCAACCTGGAAATAAGGAGACATTGCCTGACAATTGGAACAACTTGCCTCCAAAGGTTGTGGGTGTTTCATCATTGGAAGTTTTTAAAAAGAGATTGGATGGCCCATTTGTCTGGGATGTTATAATAGCTCCTGCCTTGGGGAATGGGTTGGAGTAGAAGACCTCCAAGGTCCCTTCCAACTCTGTTTTTTGGTTAATCAAGGAGAGAAGCCACCTAGAATTAAAGGAGAAATTTCCTGACACCGAGAACAATTGTCCAGTGGAACAGCTTACTACCAGAAGTTGTGGGCTCTCCAACACTGGAAGATTTTAGAAAGATTTGGACAACCCCCAACACTTTACCCTTAGATTATCTATGGTTGACCCATCCAGATTCCTAAGAGGTCAGTAAGGGGCGAGTACAAGTGCACTAGAGTGCCTTCCGTCCCCTGTCCTATAGTCTCTCCTATATCTCCTATACCTTTCTTCTATTCCTATATCTCTTCTTCTATTCTTTCATTGATATGTTCTATTCCTATACCTTCTCTTCTCTTCTTTCTTAGATATATTTTACTATGAGTATCTCCTCTATAACCTTCATCATGTATTTTACTATGTGTATATAGATATATACCCACTAAAACCCTCATTGTGTATTGGACAACAATAAATAAATAAAATAAATAAATAAATTTTCTGGAATGGGTTAGAGTCTCCTGCTGGAAGACCTCTAAGGCAGTGTTTTTCAACCAGTGTGCCGTGGCACACTAGTGTGCCATGAGACATGGTCAGGTGTGCCGTGAAGCTCAGAGAGAGAAAGAAAACAAGAGAGAAAGAAAGAGAGAGAGAGAAAGAAAGAGAGAAAGAAAACAAGAAAGAAAGAGAGAGAAAAAGAAAACAAGAGAGAGAGAAAGAAAGCAAGAGAGAGAGAGAAAGCAAGAGAGAGAGAGAGAGAGAAAGAAAGAGAGAGAAAGAGAAAGAGAGCAAGAGAGAGAAAGAAAGAGAGAAAGAAGCAAGAGAGAGAGAAAGAGAGGGAGGGAAGGTGGGAGAGAGAAAGACATAGAGGGAGGGAGGGAGAAAGCAAAAAAGGAAGGAAGGAAGAGAGAAAGAAAGAGGGATGGAGAGAGAGAAAAAAGAAGGGAGAGAAAGAGAAATAGAGCGAAAGGGAGGAAGAGAGAGAAAAAAATTTTGTCCAAACTTTCTTTAGCCGCCTCCCCCCACACACACACACACTCGTGCCCCAGGGTTTTGTAAATGTAAAAAATGTGCCATGGCTCAAAAAAGGTTGAAAATCACTGCTCTAAGGTACCTTCCAACTCTGTTATTCTTTTAAAGCAAGGAATAGAAGCAAATAACATTTGCAGCTGTCTCGGCAAATACCATCAGAGTAAACCATACAATTATGAGCTCACCCCCAAATCTGCAAAACACCATTTCTGGGTGGTTCCCTAAAAACCTCGGATTAAGCCACAAATCTTGTTGTGGCGAAGCACTCAAATAATTTCAGTTTCCTCCAGGCTGGTCTCTTGAAGGAACTTGTGTATGTGGTACTCCGGAATTAACGTTCCAGGCTGGTAGAAAAATGAGTGTGCCCGAAGCAGTGTGGCCAGCCCTGTGGGTGGATAAACATGTCGTGTTTGTTGGTGAAGAATTCGGATGAATTCCTTATGATGTGCAACAGTATTTCTCCTATGCAAAGGCAGAGCAGAGGTATTTAGGATGGGCAGAGGTGAGGAGGAGGAGGAGGAAGAGGAAAGAGGAGAATGGGGAGGGAGGAAGGGAGGGAGGAAGGAAAGAAGGAAGGAAGGAAGGAAGGAAAGGAAAGGAGGAAAGAAGGAAAGGGGGAAGGAAAGAAAGAAAGAAGGAAGGAAGGAAAGAAGGAAGAGTGGGGGAAGGAAAGATGGATTGAGGGGGAAAGGAATGAAAAAAGAAAATGGAAGGAAGGAAAGAAAGAAAGAAGGAAGGAAGGAAAGAAGGAAGGAAAGAAGGAAGGAAGGAAGGAAGGAAGGCAAGAAGGAAAGAAGGAAGAGTGGGGGAAGGAAAGGTGGATTGAGAGGGAAAGCAATGAAAAAAGAAAATAGAAGGAAGGAAGGAAGGAGAGAGAAAAAGAAAGAAAGAAAGAAAGAAAAAGATGGATGGATGGATGGATGGATTGAAAGTAACCAAGAAGAGAGAAGCAGCCTAGAATTAAGGAGGAATTTCCTGACGGTTTAAACCAGAGGCCTTCAAACATGGCAACTTGAAGACTTGTGGTCTTCCACTCTCAGAAGTCCACAAGTCTGCCAAGTTTGAGGACCTCTGGTTTTATAAAATCAGTTAACCACTGGAACTGCCTGCCTCCAGAACTTGTGGGTGCTCTAACACTGGAGGTTTTTCAGAAGAGATTGGGCAGCCAATTGCCTGAAATGGTCTAGGGCTGGGATGGCAAACTTCTGCCATACGTGCCACAGGTGGCATGCACAGCCATATCTGCCGGCATGCAAGCCCTTGCCCTAGCTCAGCTCCAGTGTTCAGGTGTGCGCTGGCCAGGGGATTTTCGGCCTTCCGGAAGGCAGGGGAGACTGTTTTTGCCCGCTTCAGGGTTCAGGAAAGCCCCGGAGCCTGTGGATGGCGAAAAACGGGCCTAGCGGAAGTTCAGAAATGAGGGCATTGCATTATGGGTGTGCGCTTTGGGCACCTGAGGTTAAAAAACGTTCGCCATCATTGGTTATAGTGTCTCCTGTTTGAGCCAGGGGCTTTAATAGAAGACCTCCCAAGTCCCCTCCAATTCTGTGATTCTATTCTGTTCTGATTCTCTCTGGAGTTCACAGAATATTCTTGAAAGAACTTCAGTTCCCCTTGTAACTCATGTGTGAGAAATTCCCAGAATTCCTTAGCAAGTCTCAACCTTCACAAGTTTAAGATGGGTGGACTTCAACTCCCAGAATTCCCTAGTCAGTGTCTCTCAACTTTGACAGATTTAAGATGGACTTTCAATCCCAGAATTCCTTAGTTAGTGTCTCAATCATCACAGTGTTGAGTGGACTTCAACTCCCAGAATTCCCTAGTCAGTATCTTTCAACTTTGACAACTTTAAGATGGACTTACAATCCCAGAATTCCTTAGTGTTTCAATCGTCACAGCGTTAAGATGAGTGGACTTCAACTCCCAGAATTCCCTAGTCAGTGTCTCTCAGCTTTGACAGCTTTCAGATGGACTTCGAATCCCAGAATTCCTTAGTTAGTGTCTCAACCTTCACAATATTGAGTGGACTTCAACTCCCAGAATTCCCTAGTCAGTGTCTCTCAGCTTTGATAGCTTTCAGATGGACTTCGAATCCCAGAATTCCTTAGTTAGTGTCTCAACCTTCACAATGTTGAGTGGACTTCAACTCCCAGAATTCCCCAGCCAGCGTGGCTGCCTGGGGAATTCTGGGAGTTGAAGTCCACTCATGTTAAAATGGCTGCTTTTGAGAAACACTGCTCCAGTGTGTTGAACAAAATCAGCTGCTGGGGTTTATAGAGTTATTGTTTATACCTTAGCCTGATAAGCGATTGCTAAACCATGGCTTAGCATTGATGCGCATCACCTTCCCCAAGAAGATAATAGTTTTGCAAGAATGAAGGCTTCTAAGCCGCCTTGATTTCAGTTCAATGACAATTTCCTTGGCTCCATCATTTAAATTGTTTTAAACTGTTTTAAGGGGCTTTAATATTACATTGTATGCGTTATTTTCTTGTTGTGAGCCACCCAGAGTTCCTCGGGAATTGAGCAGCAGTTCGAATATATCCTCTATAACCTTCATTGTGTATTATTGAGTATTGGACAAAACAAATAAATAAAATAAAATAAAATAAAATTTCTGGGCATATGCTATTCGTGCCACAGTTAAAATATGTAACCTTAAGTATACTTTTATTTTTCGTCCACCATTGGCAAATTGTGAGAAGACTGAAAAACCCGAAGAACTGGTTTTGAGACATTATTTAAGGGTCATAACAATGCAAATGTTCTTCTATTGTATGCGGATTAAGGTATCGTGGTTAACATTTAAAGTATTTGTAAGGTTGGGGGGTTTTGTCCTGGGTTTATTTCTTAATAAATCATATTGTTTATTTTTTATTGTTATTATTATTAAAAAGTTTTTTATTTATAATACATTTTAAAAACATAACCTATGTATACCACCATATAGGATAACAAAAAGATTCATAAAGGACTATTCAGTATATACATTGATTATTCCCTTTTTTCCCTCCCCTATTAATTTTCCATATCTAGGGGAATCCAGAGCATGACACCATGGTCTTTCGAGACTGAAGGATGCCAATGCAATTAATTTTCCAATATCTGTTTAAGTTTGAATTGATTTAGAACTTCTCCGTCATACTTTCTAGCCTTTAATCTTGGTTTTCTTCTCTATCCAATTATATAATTTATTCCAGGTTTCAAACTAATCCGTATCTGATTTGTCCTTTAATTCTAGCGTCAGTTTGTCCATCTGTGTGCATGTCAGAATTTTAAATAAGATTTCTTCTTCTGTAGGAGCTTCAGAGTGCCTTCCATCCCCTGTCCTATAGTCTCTCCTATATCTCCTATATCTTCTCTTCTGTCTCTTCAATCTTTTCTGCTATTCTCTCTACAGTGGTACCTCTAGATACGAGCTGCTCCACATACGACTATTCCAAGTTACGAGACGCGACGCGAGCAAAATTTCTGTTCGACACCCAAGCTCAAATTCGGGATACGAGCCAAGCTTCAGGATGCTACCGCTATTTGGCGCATCGCCTCTCTGACCGAGAATCCCCTTGCTTCCGGTTATCTCAGCCATTCGCACATGTTAGTGCACAAAACAAAGTCTCGTCTCAGTCATGTCAGTGTTTAGAGCGAGTGTATATTTTAATCTGAACTTTTTGTGTGCATCATGGGTCCCAAAAAAGGACACCGCCGCACTCGTCTGTCGCCAAGGTAAGGTTACTGTACCGTGTTTTATACATTTTGTTATTTCTGTTTTCATTATTTACTTTATTGTTTATTTATACGTGTTGCATGTACATTTATTAATTAAAAACATGTCTTTTTTCATAATTTAGGCTAACTTTGGGACTTTTTTGAGGGCTGGAACCAATTAGAATTATTTACATTAATTCATATGGGGAAAATTTGTTCGAGATACGAGTTGATCTACTTACGAGCTCGGGTCTGGGCCGAATTAAACTCGTATGTCGAGGTACCACTGTAGTTATATTCTTTCTTTAATATATTCTATTCGAATATATCCTCTATAACCTTCATTATGTATTTATTTATTTATTTATTTATTTATTGGATTTGTATGCCGCCCCCCCTCCAGAGACTCGGGGCGGCAAACAGCGACAATAAAACAGTGTACAATAGTAATTTGGTATTGATGATTAAAAATCAATTAATATAAAAACCAAACATACATACATACATACATACCATGCATAGAATTGTAAAGGCCTAGGGGGAAAGAGGATCTCAATTCCCCCATGCCTGGCGGCAGAGGTGGGTTTTAAGTTGTTTACGAAAGGCAAGGAGGGTATTATTGTGTATTGGACAAAACAAATAAATAAAATCAAATAAAATTTCTGGGCATATGCTATTCTTGCCACAGTTAAAATACAGTATGTAACATTAAGTATACTTTATTTTTTTCATATTTGTCGATGGTTATTCCTAACAAAAAGTAATTCGGATTTCAGATTGAGTTTCATCTTGAAGATCTTATTATTATTATTATTCTATCTATCTATTTATTTGTTTGTTTATTATTTAATAAAATATTATTTATTTCTTAATAAATTGATCACCACCACAAAAAAAGACATTGAGACTCTAGAGAAATTGCAGAGAAGAGCGACAAAGATGATTAGGGAACTCGGGGCTATAACATATGGCGAAGAGAAGGACCGGGATGACATGGTAGCAGTGTTCCAATATTTGAGGGGCTGCCACAGAGAGGAGGGGGTCAGGCTGTTTTCCAAGGCACCAGAAGGCCAGACAAGGAACAATGGGTGGAAACTGATCAATGAGAGATTCAACCTGGAAATAAGGAGGAAAAATTTGACCACGAGAGCGATCAACCAGTGGAACACAATTTGCCTTCAGAGGTTGCGAGAGCTCCAACAATTGAGACTTTGGAGAGGAAATTAGACTGTTATTTGTCCGAAATGGTGTAGGGATTCCTGCTTGAGCAGCTGGGTTGGACTAGATCTAAATCTAAATGAATCTAAAGGTCTCGGTGGGAAGCTTAAATGCTGGACTGCTTGCAAAAGAGCAAACTGGAAAATGTAGCACATGGCTGCAAAGTAGATTAGTTCCATCAGAGAACAATTCATGTTCTCGAGATTCGAAAGTCCAGCTTCCCTGCAGGAGAAATGAATGAATTTAATTAACTAATTAAATAAAAAACCTGCCTGACAGAATGAGCCCAGATCTATAAGCAGAGATAGTCTTCTTAAATTTATTGTATTGGTAGCATACAAAGAAATAATAATGATTATATAAATGAGATGGTACTAATAATAGAGAAACATTAAGAAGGGGATAGTAGTTACGTTGGTGCAGCGGATAGCCTAAGGGTAAAGTTTTGGGGGGGTTGGTGATGATACTACAGAGTCGGGTAGTGAGTTCCATGCATTAACTACTCGGTTGCTAAAGTCATATTTCCTACAGTCGAGTTTGGAGGGGTTTACTTTGAGTTTGTATCTGTTGTGTGCTTGTGTGTTGTTGTGGTTGAAGCTGAAGAAGTCATTGACAGGAAGGACATTGTAGCATATGATTTTATGGGCTATGCTTAGGTCGTGTTTAAGGCGACATAGTTCTAAGCTTTCTAAAGCCACGATTGTAAGTCAATTCTGTTGTGAATGGAGAAGTGGAGGGCTCTTCTCGTAAAGTATCTCTGGACACTTTCTAATGTATTTATGTCTGAAGTGCGGCGTGGGTTCCAGACAGATGAGCTGTATTCAAGGATTGGTCTGGTGAAAGTTTTGTATGCTCTGGTTAGTAGTGTGAGATTACTGGAGCAGAAGCTACGTAGGATTAGGTTAACAACTCTTGAAGCCTTTTTGGCGATATTGTTGCAGTGGGCTTTGGCCCCTAGGTCATTTGATATGAGTATCCCAAGGTCTTTTACGGAGTCTATAAGGTCTTTTTTATTCAGCTTGTATCTGTTGTGTGCTCGTGTATTGTTGTGATTGAAATTGAAATAATCATTGACCAGGAAAGACGTTATAGTAGATTATTTTATGGGCTTTGCACAACAAGTCATGTTTAAGGCGATGTAGTTCTAAACTTTGTAAGATTAAACTTGAGATTAAATTTTAAGATTAGTCTCTCTTAGAAGAGTGAAATATTTGGAGAAATGTTTTTTAAAAGGTAGAATGAACTCTAACATGTTCTTAGAGATAGAGACCAAGACAGCCCCCACATTTTTAAATAGCCCCAACCGGACTAGGCCAGCCTATGTACAAGACATAGAAACCTAGAAGATTGACGGCAGAAAAAGACCTCATGGTCCTTCTAGTCTGCCCTTATACTATTTCCTGTATTTTATCTCAGGATGGATATATGTTTATCCCTGGCATGTTTCAATTCAGTGACTGGGCATTTACCAACCAGATCTGCTGGAAGTTTGTTCCAAGCATCTATGACTCTTTCAGTAAAATAATATTTTCTCAGGCTGCTTCTGATCTTTCCCCCAAACTAACCTCAGATTGTGTCCCCTTGTTCTTGTGTTCACTTACGTATTCAAAACACTTCCCTCCTGAACTTTATTTAACCCTTTAACATATTGAAATGTTTCGATCATGTCCCCCCTTTCCCTTCTGTCCTCCAGACTATACAGACTGAGTTCATGAAGTCTTTCCTGATACGTTTTATGCTTAAGACCTTCCTCCATTCTTGTAGCCCGTCTTTGCACCCGTTCAATTTTATCAATATCTTTTTGTGGGTGAGGTCTCCAGAACTGGACACAGTATTCCAAATGGGGTCTCACCAGCGCTTTCTACAGCGGGATCACAATCTCCCTCTTTTATTTATTTATTTATTAGATTTGTATGCCACCCCTCTCCAAAGACTCGGAGTGGCTTGTTAGACCTCCTATGCAGCCAAGCATTCCACTCGCTTTCCCTACCGCCTGACAGTAAGACAAAAGTTCTTTAGCTCCAGGGTGATGGAATTAAGACATTATGTCCTCCAGGATAGTGGTCACCCACTGGTGGTCTGTGGACCGTCGGTGGTCCACGAGAAACTGTTGGTTGCCTGCAGAAAAATTGTTTGCATTTTTGATATTGCACTAAAAGAGGGGTCCTGAAGCTATGGCCCCTGGGATGATTACATCCTTCGGGGTCCTTTTGTGTGGGTCGGAGGGGGCCTGGAATTCCAACTTGGGGTCTCCTTCGGCCTCTTGGTGCTGGACTTTGGGCAAAGGCTGGAGGGAAGCACCGCTGATGGCAAAGAGCCAGAGGGCCTCGTTCTGGTGGTACTGCATCATGGCCTGGAATTGGTTGACCATCTCAGCCTGTTGACCTTCCAGGTACTAGTACCTGAACTTGCACTTTATTTTATTTTTATTTATTTATTCATTTGTCCAATACACAAATACGTAGGAAGAAAAATAGACATGTGATAATATATATAAGGGTAAAGTGAACTTAGAGGAGAGGATATATGAAAGGAAGAGAATATATATGATAAGTGAGAGAAAGGAAAGACAATTGGACAGGGGACGAAAGGCACACCAGTGCACTTATGTACGCCCCTTACTGGCCTCTTAGGAACCTGGAGAGGTCAATCCGTGGAGAGTCTAAGGGAGAAATGTTGGGGGTTAGGGGTTGACACTATTGAGTCCGGCAATGAGTTCCACGCTTCGATAACTCGATTGTTGAAATCATACAGTCAAGTTTGGAGCGGTTCGTATTAAGTTTGAATCTGTTTTGTGCTCTTGTGTTGTTGCACTTGAAGCTGAAGTAGTCATTGACCTGTAGGACGTTGCAGCATATGATCTTGTGGGCAATACTCAAATCGTGTTTTAGGCGCCGTAGTTCTAGGCTTTCAAGGCCCAGGATTGTTAGTCTATTTTCGTAGGGGATTCTGTTTCGAGTGGAGGAGTGAAGGGCTCTTCTAGTGAAATATCTTTGGACATTTTCAAGGGTGTTGATGTCTGAGATGTGATATGGGTTCCAGACAGATGAGCAGTAGTCTAGGATGGGTCTGGCAAAAGCTTTGTAGGCTCTTGTGAGTAGTGTGAGATTGCCAGAGCAGAAGCTGCGTAGGTTCAGGTTGACAACTCTAGAGGCCTTTTTGGCGATATTGTTGCAGTGGGCTTTAGCACTTAGGTCACTCGATATTAGTATTCCAAGGTCTTTTACTGAGTGTGAGTTGGAAGTTCTTCCCTCTGCTTGGAAAGCCTATGCTCCTAGCCCTCAGTGAGGTGCTTCTGAGAAGCACAGTCAATAGAGAAGCTGTATTCCCTCAACAGCTGTGTTGCTAATTTAACAACGGCAGTGATTCAGATAACAACGGTGGCAAGAAAAGTCATAAAACGGGACAAAAAAGTCACTTGCCAAAATTTCTCACTGAGCATCATGCAATTTGGGCTCAATTGTGGTTATACGTTGAGGACAAGGTCCCGATAGCTGTTATACTAAGAAGTTTTTAAAACTATAAAGTGGGGGAGTGAGAAAAAATAGAGAAACAACAAAGCTCCTCCTTAATCAGTAGAGAAATTAAGCAGGGAATTTCCTGGGATCTGTTTAATACTTTAACTGTTATTTACAGTTTCTTTGCAGTGAGTAGAAAAGCACCTGGCTTTATTTTATTTTATTTTTTTTATTTTTTTTACTGTGCAAAAATACTGGGTGGTCTTAACTGATTATGACACTCACCTTTGCACCATCAGGAAAAGAAACCTGGCCATTTTCTTGACAATTAAAAAGGGGGAAATTATTCCCTATTTATTTGTTTGTTTTAGCCTGGAAAGTTCTGTATTTTTCATTTGCACATTACTAATTACTCTTGACAGACAGGGCTTTCTTTTCCACACCATTGTTGCTGGCCTGTCCTTCCTCTTTCACTTCTCTTAAACTGAGTTTAAACTATGACCATGTTTCAGTTCCTGCTGGTGGAAATAAAAGCACCTGCTAAGCGTTTTTATTTATTTATTTTGTCATACAAATATAGTATTGTATTGTAGTATGTTTAACATAAGTATAAAGTAGAGGTAGAAAAGATAAAAAAAGATATTAGGACAGGAACGGTAGGCACAAAGGTGCACTTATGCACGCCCCTTACAGACCTCTTAGAAAAGGGGAGAGGTCGATTGTAGATAATGTAAGGTTGAAGATTTTGGGGTTGGGGTCAACAGAGTCAGGTAATGAGTTCCAGGCGGTGACCACTCTATTGCTGAAATCCTATCTTCTGCAGTCAAGTTTGGAGCGATTTACATTCACTGACAGGGAGCACATTATGATGTATGGTTTTATGAACAACAGTTAAATCAGTTCGGAGACGACGTAGTTGTAAATTTTCTAGATGTAGTATTTGAAGTCTGGAGGAGTAGATGGATTTGAAGATGGATGTACTTCAATTCCTAGAGTCCGGTAGTGAATTCCAGGCATTGACCCCTCTATTGCTGAAATCGTATTTTCTGCAGTCTAGTTTGAAGCGATTTGCATTTAGTTTGTATCTATTGCGTGCTCTTGTGTTGTTGTTGTTAAAGGTGAAGTAGCCTAAAGGTCTAAGCCTGCGGAGAAAGCCTTGTGTTTCTCCACCTTAGCAACTTTAAGATGTTGCTCTTAAAGCATGCTGGCTGGGGAATTTGGGGGGTTGAGGTCCACCCCTCTTAAAGCATGCTGGCTGGGGAATTATCCTTGCTTGATGCTCCAACAAGTCAGCCATCCTATGTACATCCCATCTACCATGATCCCCTGCCTCCATGACCTTCAAATCCTGGTTGAATTGCTCACCCTGCTCATCTGACTGCACCAAGATTTTCTGGGAAGTTAGCAAGATGGCTATGTATTTATTTATTTATTTGATTGATTGATTGATTGATTTTGTCCAATACACAATGAGGATTTTAGTGGGTATACTGTATATCTATATACACATAGTAAAATACATGATGAAGGTTATAGAGGAGATACTCATAGTAAAATATATCCGAGTCTGCGGAGAGGGGCGGCATACAAATCCAATAAATAAATAAATAAATAAATAAATAAAAATATATCTAAGAAAGAATAGAAGAGAAGATATAGGAATAAAATATATCAATGGAAGAATAGAAGAGATATAGGAATAGAAGAAAGGTAGAGGAGATGTAGGAGAGCAATAGGACAGAGGACGGAAGGCACTCTAGGGCACTTGTACTCGCCCCTTACTGACCTCTTAGGAATCTGGAGAGGTCAACCATAGATAATCTAAGGGAAAAATGTTGGGGGTTTGGGAATGACACTATGGAGTCCGGTAATGAGTTCCACGCTTCAACAACTCGGTTACTGAAGTCATATTTTTTACAGTCAAGTTTGGAGCAGTTAATATTAAGTTTAAATCTGTTGTGTGCTCTTGTGTTGTTGTGGTTGAACCTGAAGTAGTCATTGACCGGTAGGACGTTGCAGCAAATGATCTTGTGGGCAATACTTAAATCGTGTTTTAGGTGCCGTAGTTCTAAGCTTTCTAGACCCAGGATTGTTAGTCTATTTTCGTAGGATATTCTGTTTCGAGTGGAGGAGTGAAGGGCTCTTCTGGTGAAATATCTTTGGACGTTTTCAAGGGTGTTGATGTCTGAGATGTGGTATGGGTTCCAGACAGATGAGCTGTATTCAAGGATAGGTCTGGCAAAAGTTTTGTAGGCTCTTGTGAGTAGTGTGAGATTGGATATATTATATATACAGGTATATATAATATATAAGGTGTAGAGAAAAAAAGCTTGACATGGTAGAAGAAAACTAACTACAGTTTTGAAACCAGCATGCCTAATTTAACAATAAAAAAGCTGAAAAATCAAACTCAACAGAAAATTGTGTTACCAATTGTTCCCTGCAGTGTAATAATAATAATCTAGCCAAAGGCCAACGGAGCATGTGATACCAAGGCAGGAATTAAGTTTATGATTGACCTGGCTATATAGGCTGCCTGAACCCAAACAGAAGTGTGCAATACTTGGATCGGAGATACCTTTATCTGTTTTTAATCCTAATATTGCACACCACTCCGCTCGGCACGTAGATGTCTATTTTCAGGTAAACAGCAGGCGCCAGAGCTGTTTGTGACCCTCAGTTTTCAATGGGAGGGATGGGCCCAAATATTTGGTTGCTTCGTACAAACAAAGATTGGAAAAGCAGGCGCTGGTTTGTAACCTTGGGGCGCCTAAATTGCTAGACCTTCGCATGCGCCTTGCCAAGAGCTTGTTTTGATGTCCGAAACCCCCACAAAGTGGCTTCTTCTTGACCCAGAGAAATTTCTGCCAAGGCAGATCATGTTCTGGTCCTCTGATAGAATAGAATAGAATATAATTTTTATTGGCGAAGTGTGATTGGACACACAAGGAATTTGTCTTGGTGCAGATGCTCTCAGCGTACATAAAATAAAATATACATTTGTCAAGAATCATGTGGTACAACACTTAATGATTGTCATAGGGGTCAAATAAGCAATGGAGAAGCAATATTAATAAAAATCTTAGGATATAAGCAACAAGTTACAGTCATATAGTCAACATGGGAGGAAATGGGTGATAGGAATGATGAGAAAAACTAGTAGAATAGAAGTGCAGATTTAGTAGAGAGTCTGACAGTGTGGAGGGAATTATTTCTTTAGCAGAGTGATGGCGTTCGGAAAAAAACTGTTCTTGTGTCCAGTTGTCTTGGTGTGCAGTGCTCTGTAGCGACGTTTTGAGGGTGGGAGTTGAAACAATTTGTGTCCAGGATGTGAGGGGTCAGTCAATATTTTCCCCATCCTCTTTTTGACTCGTGCAGTCTACTGGTCCTCAATGGAAGACAGGTTGTCAGCCATTGTTTTTTCTGCAGTTCTGATTCTCCTCTGAAGTCTGTGTCGGTCTTGTTGGGTTGCAGAACCAAACCAGACAGTTATAGAGGTGCAGATGACAGACTCAATGATTCCTCCATAGAACTGTATCAGCAGCTCCTTGGGCAGTTTGAGCTTCCTGAGCTGGCGCAGAAAGAACATTCTTTGTTGTGCTTTTTTGATGATGTTTTTGATGTTAGGTGACCATTTTAGGTCTTGAGATATGATAGAACCTAGAAATTTGAAGGTCTCTACTGTTGATACTGTGTTGTCTAGTATTGTGATAATTGGGCCTTTAGGATTTGGGGTGTTTAAAACAGGGGTGGCCGACTTTGGCAAATTTAAAATTTTGTGGAGTCCACCCAGTGGTGGGCTACGAGCCGGAACACTAAATTGTGCTCGGTGCCGCGGCTTGTAGGTTCTTGCGGGACAAGCGCGATTTTGCTGCTGCACCTATGGAGGTAGCAAAATCGCGCACGGAGCCACAGGGGCGCCTGTGTTTCAGCGAGGTTCTTTGCTTCTATGCATGCCGAAACACGGGCACAATTTTGCTACCTCCACAGGTGCAGCAGCAAAATCGCGCTGGTCCCACAAAAACTTACGAGCCGCGGTGGCGAGCACAATTTAGGTTCTGGCTCGTAGCCCATCGCTGAGTCCACCCATCTTAAAATATGCTGGCTGGGGAATTCTGGGAGTTGAAGTCCATGCATTTTAAAGCATTCTGGCTGGGGAATTATGGGTCTGAAACTCCACCCATCTTAAAATATGTTGGCTAGGGAATTATGGGAGTTGAAGTCCATGACTCTTAAAGCATACTGGCTGGGGAATTATGGGAGTAGAAGTCCACCCATCTTAAAACAGGATGTTTGGGGAATTATGGGAGTAGAAGTCCACCCATCTTAAAACAGGATGTTTGGGGAATTATGGGAGTTGAAGTCCACCAATCTTAAAGCAGGCTGGCAGAGGAATTATGGGCCTGAAACCCCACCCATCTTAAAATACACTGGCTGGGGAATTCTGGGAGTTGGAGTCCACGTCATAATACAGTACTGACATTCACGGTTTAGAGATATGGCACTTCTCAAGTTATAGCTGTGATGGACATGCCTATTACGGTTGAAAGTCATGGCACTGGATAAGCTAGGCCAGGGGTAGGCAAAGTTGGCACTTCTGTGACATGTGGACTTCAACTCCCAGAATTCCTGAGCTAGCATGATTGGCTCAGGAATTCTGGGAGTTGAAGTCCACAAGTCATAGAAGAGCCAACTTTGTCTACCCCTGAGATAGGCGCTCCTGTGATTGCCTGGTTTAAGGACTACAAGGATTGCTCTTCCTGTTAGCAAAAATGTCAGAAGAGAAGGATTTAGGGGTAGTGATTTCTGACAGTCTCAAAATGGGTAAGCAGTGTGGCTGGGCAGTAGGAAAAGCAAGTATGATGCTTGGCTGCATAGCTAGAGGTAGAACAAGCAGGAAGAGGGAGATTATGATCCCGCTATATAGAGCGCTGGTGAGACCCCATTTGGAATAATACTGTGTTCACTTCTGGAGACCTCACCTACAAAAAGAGATTGATTAAATTGAACGGGTCCAAAGACGGGCTACAAGAATGGTGGAACGTCTCAAGCATAAAACTGATCAGGAAAGACTTAATGAACTCAATCTGTAGAGTCTGGAGGACAGAAGGGAAAGGGGGAACATGTCCGAAACATTTAAATATGTTAAAGGGTTAAATAAGGTCCAGGACAGAAGTGTTTTCAATAGGAAAGTGAACACAAGAACAAGGGGGCACAATCTGAAGTTTGTTGGGGGAAAGATCGGAAGCAACATGAGGAAATATTATTTTACTGAAAGAGTAGTAGATTCTTGGAACAAACTTCCAGCAGACGTGGTAGATAAATCCACAGTAACTGAATTTAAACATGCCTGGGATAAACATAGATCCATCCTAAGATAAAATACAGGAAATAGTATAAGGGCAGACTAGATGGATCATGAGGTCTTTTTCTGCCGTCAGGCTTCTATGTTTCTATCTTGCAGGTGTTAAATTGTTAAGACACAGGGTATCTCAGAAGTGCGGGAGGCTCTGCGAGGCCTTTGCAACAATTGCACCACGGTTCCAAATTACATCAAACATTTATGCCAATTCAAGGCACCCACACATACACATACATGCACAGTCTCCTCTACAATAATAACATTACAGTTTGTGGCTTAATATAAAAGCCCTTGAGTTGCAACGCAATTGCAACTAGATTTCCCATTGCTGAGCAAGGTGGCTGTTAAGTCAGTCACGCCCTGTTTTACAACAATTTTTTTTTAAAGGTTGCTAAGCCAATTGCTGCAACTGATGAGAGAAAGGTTAAACAAATGCGGATTTTGTCAGAGGCCAGCTAGGAAGTCATTAATCAGGTGATCCTGGGCCTTTGCAAACAATGCCTGGTTATATGATCATGCAGCCAAATGTTAGGTACATGACCATTGCAATGGTCATCCATGTGAAGTTGCAATGGTCAGATGTGTGAGGTTGTGGTTGTCACGTTTTTCATTGTAACATTGGATGGTAATGAATGAGCTACTTTGGTTTTTTGCAGCTGGTGAAGCATTTCATTCCTGCTTCTACAAAAGTGTTTTTTTCAGACTACTCATTGCTACATAGACACATTGAGTGGAAGGATGTCCATCCCGCCTGGGATCATTTCCCGCCTTTTTTCCTTTACTCCGCCCCCTCTCCAACTGTCAAAGGGATTTCTCCCGCTTCTGATTAGCCGACGGCAATGCCAATCCAGAGCAAGGCGTCGTTTCTGGTGAAGGAACCTCTTAGGGCCTGAGGTGATTTCTATCTCGGCGTTTCCCGCCTTATCTGGTTCCCACCCGCCTCACACACGCTGGACCCAAGCTCGTGATCCACGTGTGTCCATTCCCCATTCTGGCGTTACATGGTTGAGCATGTGGGTTAGATAGATCTAATCCTGCCCTTTCCAAGGATCGCTAAAGTACTATCACCCGCCAGCATGGGCGAATGACAGTTCGGTAGGCTGCCAATCCTAATAGTCCCGCCTCTGAGTTGGAGAAGAGGGCGCGAACGGCGAAACGCGTAGCTCAGATTATTACCCACCGGGTTGACCGATAGGTCGGGCGGCTGCCAATCCCGGCAGTCCCGCCCTCCTTGGCGGGAGAGGGGGCGGGTTAGGAGGAGAAGGGGGTGCGGCGGCCGGCTCTCCAATCAGCGACGGGCCGTTGGCGCGAGCGGAGAAAGGCGGCGCCCCGATTGGCCGGCGCCTCCGCCTGCTTATATATTTGGGCGCCCGCGGCGAGGACCGCGTGCAGTGGAAGGAAAGAGAGCGGGGAGGACGGCTGCGCGCGCCTCTCGCTTTACGGGTGAGGTTACGCTGAGGGCGGGGCCTGCGGGAAAGGGCGGGGCCAGTCGGTATCGCGTATCCCAGCTGCCCTTCGCGGGGACGAACAGGCCGGGGAAGGTGAAGGTGGGTGGTTGGCGGGGCAATTCTTTTTTTTTTTTTGCATGCACGCACGTAGCAATGCAACCATGCACGCATTGCGTTGCAGTTGCATTGTTCCCCTTTTTTTCTTTGGCTTGCGGGGCCCCGGGAAGGTTAGGGAGAAAAGGAAGGACAAGCCGGCTTGCTTGCAAAGACCCGGTTGCTGCGCCATGTGTTCTGGGCGAGGCCATTTTGGACGCTTGGAGGGGGGGGCTTGTCCCCAGGAAGAGGCCTCGCGTGTGTATATGGGGGGGGGGAAGACTCGCGTGGAGCGCTTGGCTAGCCGCCTCGTGTTTCGGAGCACGTGCACAACTGCGTGTTTACGGAGAAGGTTGAGCTGGGGGGGTTCTCTGTCATTGCACGGGCAAGGACACCCCCACATACACATGGAATAAGCACCTAAATGTATAATAAGTCATTAATTTCTGCTTATGTGCTGTGCAAAGTGTCTCTGGGCGGCTTGCAATAGCAGAAGGCAAGAAGGGGCGACCTTGGCCACTGTTAAGACCTGGGGAATTCTGGGAGTTGAAATCCCCAGGGCTTAACAGTGCCCAAGGTTGGATAGCCTAGGCCAGGGGTAGTCAAAGTTGGCTCTTCTATGTTTGTGGACTTCAGCTCCCAGAATTCCTGACCCAATCATGCTAGCGCAGGAATTCTGGGAATTGAAGTCCACATGTCATAGAAGAGCCAACTTTGCCTGGCCAAGGCATAAATGCATTAAAATAGCATGCAGGTGTCCAGAATTATGTTTTTGGCACCTGTCTTGCCTGGAAAGTAATATATTTTTAGTGGGGACCTGCTTTGCTCTTATTCCTGTGACATAACGGATTCTTGACTTTCCTCTAATGACTTAAGGTGCTTTAATAAAAGTTGAAATTTCCTCTCCCGGCCATAATGGCTGGAAGCTTGCGAGTGACCTCTTCGTCCTCTGAGGTTGCAGAAATTGGACTCCTTGACAAGCCCATCTTTGGATACTGGGTTAATGGCTCCTCTTTAAAATGGCTTGGTCAGGAGGAGTTAAAATATTGGAATTGCTTTTGGTGTCTTGAAGCAGGGAGATCTGTAAGTTCTCAAGGAGCGCTTGAGGCTCTGGTGGCTGCTGCTTTAATGAATTGCAGCCCTTCCTGACGGTTTTGCTGATTAAATAAAGGTTGGGTTTCTAAGCCAGGATATGGCAACTTTAAAATGAGTTTGTTTGAGAGCCACTTTCATTGTCCTTCCCAGGCAAGGAACCAGGAAACTCGATTGAGTTCTAATCCTGCTTTAGTTGGGAAATTTGGTTAAGTGACTTTGGGGCCAGTCCCTCTTTCAATCCTACCTAGCTGGGTTGTTTTGTGGGTAAAAGGCATATTAGAGATGTTTTAAGCCTTGAGTTATTTATAAAAATGAAGGGGATAAAAATCTAAACCACATTTAATTGAATTGCCTAAAAGCTGACTAATAAATTTGTTCATTTGATAATTAATATCAGTTTACATGATAAAAAACCTGACAATTATCAACTTTATTATAAATTAAATAATTTATCAGTGTAGCTTGCCTTATAAAAAACCTACATTTAAAACAAGAGCTATAAAGTTAACCTAAGGAAACTTCATCTTTAATATTCTGTGCCCTCCCTCTTTTTAATGTTAGAATGTTTTCAAAGATTAGTTTGCTTCTAAACAGAATGAAAGGCTTTGTTCTTGGCTTTATAATACTTTAGAAACTGTTTCTTGCAATGCCTATGTGCATTTTCTTGTAGAAGAAAACAAAATGTATAAAGCTATGAATTATTTCCCCCACCCTTTCAGTGTTCTCTCCTTTTCTTCATAAGGGACTTCCTTGAGGGGGTTTGCCCTAATTATGCTTATAAATATAGTAAACGGTAAATAGCAATTTTAGTTTTATTCCTTTCCTCATTCTTTCCATCATGTTGCTTGCCTTTTCCTAGGACTGGCTCCTGAGTCAGCACTGGAATTGTCCACTATAACCTTAATTTTCCTAAGACTAGTTCTATGTATGGAAAAAGATATTTTCCCCTTATTTGCATCCCTTTATAGTACACCTGGATGGAAAATAGAATTTAGCGCCAACCTAAACTTTGTGAAGTTGCAGACCAGGGTCATTGTAAGGGCTGACTCTATTTTAACAAACCTAGATAGATCGGTACACGAGACTGTCAATTTAAGTCTTCCCTTTAGGAAATTTATCTTTAAATATTACCATCTGGTAAAATTACTTTAAAACCAATGGAGGAAGTAAATGCTATACAGAGAGAGACAACCTCCCTCTACAAATATATGTTGAAACATGCTATCAAATATGCTTTATTGGTTCTAATATAATAGTAAAGTTTTATCTACATAATGTGCTTTTTATTTTAACTTCTATGAGTATGCCACAAATGCAGTCAAATATTTACTTTTTTGCAATTTTAAAAGACTTGCAGTATAACCAAGAATGTCTTGCTTGGGCAATTAGTACAATATTAGGAAGCCCTGCATGTATAAACGCATTTGTTGGAAATAACTTTGTTAGGAGATTAGCAGCTTAGTGTTTGAATTAGAAAATTTGAATAGATGGCAGCCAAACCAGTTCGCCTGTCATTTTTCTCAGATTTTTAGATTGCCGCTCTCAAATACCTTGGTTGGGCTTAAAGATATTAAAAAGTTAATATTTTGAAATGCATAGATTTTCTGTTTCTATGCCCCCCCCCCCCCCCCAATGGCTTCATACATGCTTCCCAATTGAAGATTAACCTCTAATTATTGCAACAGTACTTTAAACTGGATGGATTAATCCAACTGCAGTCATACCTTTATAAATTTATTTATTTATTGGATTTGTGTGCCGTCCCTCTCCGTGGACTCGGGGCAGCTAACAGTGATAAAAAACAGCATGTAACATGCTGTGTTATATTTACTAATAAATATATATTTACTTATTCCAAGTAATGTGGAATATTTAGCATATGTTCCTATCAGATATACTTACAGTCTAAATATCGGGTGTTTGCTGTGTTCAAGTGGTAAGGAGTTCCTTTTCTGCACAGGTGACTTGTGTGCAAAAATTAACCATGATCAAAGATAATTCCTCACATTGATCCATTAACAGTTTTATCAGTATAAATACATATTAGAGTTCCTTATTTTAGTTAATCCTGGAGGGTGGGATAGAAAGATGCAGTTTGCTGCTTCCTCAAAAACCAGTAATTTTACATTCGTTACTTGTTCAGAAAATTACGCAAGACCATATGAAAAGTATGAAGCTTTTAAATATGTTCTAGTAAGTAAAGATAATTATGAAACGCTTGTTGCAAAAGAGACTGTGTTCCATTTATTCAGTTTTTGCACTATGTTGCCTTTCTCTCTCTAAATTTGCAGTGGTCTATTTCTTCATATCTTCTGCTGGAAAGGTGGGGTCTGATTTGCTTCATATCTCACGCGTAGCAGTCCAAATAGCCAGAACCATCCAGTTTTCCTTGAAACGGTTAATCTGTTCTAGCCAGAACATGTGCTGGCACGGAGCTTTAGCCAAGAATTAAGATTTCTATCGTTGCCTGCAACTGGAGAGTGGCTTCTTGTTTAGCTGTAAAATTGCTCTCGTTACATGGATTCTAAGTATGCAAACGTTTAAATAACTTTTGATTGGGGGGGGGGGGTGTTGAAATAACACAGCATGGAAGTGACTTAAACTTTGCGTTTCAGCCCAAAACGTGTTGCTAAGTGAAATATTCGTTAAATCAGTTTTGCCCCATTTTACAACCTTTCCTGCCGGTGTTGTTAAGTGAAGCACGGCAAATGTTAAGTCGGTGACTGGGTTGTTAAGTGAACCTAGCTTTCCCATTGCATGTCAGAAGGGCTCAAAAGGGGAAATCACATTTATTTATTTATTGGATTTGTATGCTGCCCCTCTCTGCAGACTCGGGGCGACTAACAACAGTAATAAAACAGCATATAATAATAATCCAATACTAAAATCAGTTAAAAACCCATTATTATAAAAACCAAACATACATACAGATATACCATGCATAAAATTGTAAAGGCCTAGGGGGAAAAGAGTATCTCAATTCCCCCATGCCTGGCGGCACAGGTGGGTTTTAAGCAGCTTACGAAAGGCAAGGAGGGTGGGGGCAATTCTAATCTCTGAGGGGAGTTGGTCCCAGAGGGCCGGGGCCGCCACAGAGAAGGCTCTTCCCCTGGGTCCCGCCAAGCGGCATTGACCCCACGACACTGCAACCATCATAAATATGATGCTGGCTGCAACGGGTCGTAAGCATGAAAAAGTCTTTAAGTCCCTCCTTTTCAGGGCCGTTGTAACCTTGAATGGGAATGTTGTAAGTCAAGGACTGGGTGTAGTTCTATCTTCCTTTTCAGGGTTTGCCTGTGTACCAAAATCAAAGGAAATATAAAAGTTTGAGGGGGAAATATAAGGGTCTGAAATAGGAGCACTGGGAATTTTAAGTTGGACAGTTTGGTGCAGGATACAATATATAGCACATCGGCTGCTTTAAAAGGCAGCACTTAGTGTACCTTATGCAGAACTGGCTGGTAGTCAAACCCTTGTTTGAAGTGTAGGCAGGCCAGCTGGAAAACAATACAGGGATGTCCACTAGTTACCACCACAATTGAACCCAAAAGCCCTTCATGGCATCGGTCCAGAATATCTCCGGGACCGCCTTCTGCCACACGAATCCCAGCAACCAATTATGTCCCAGAGTTGGTTTTCTTCGTGTCCTGTTGATGAAACAATGTCGTCTGGCGGGCCCCAGGGGAAGAGCCTTCTCTGTGGCGGCCCTGACCCTCTGGAATCAACTCCCCCCGGAGATCAGGACTGCCTCCACCCTCCTTGCCTTTCGCAAACTCCTTAAAACCCACCTCTGCCGTCAGGCATGGGAAAATTGATTCCCCTGGACCGTTCCCTTTTATGCATGGTTTGTCTGGGATGTACGACTGTTTTTATATTAAGGGTTTTAAACTTTTTTTTTAAATCACTGGATTTGTACTGTGCTTTGTTGTTGTGAACTGCTCTGAGTCGGAGAGGGGCGGCATACAAATCTAGTAATAATAAAATAATAATAATAATAAAATGTAAGTTGCTACCTGAAACATTTGTCACCCTTATAATTAATGACAACAACACAGATAGTCCTTGAGTTAGGACCGCATCTTGAAGCCATTATTTCTGTTGCTGTGGTTGAGTTAATTTTGCCCCATTTTGCAACCTTGCCTGCCCCAGTCCTTAAGTGAATCACTGCAGTTATTATATTATTATTATTATTATTATTATTATTATTATTTATTAGATTTGTATGCCGCCCTGGGGCAACGCTGCAATGGTCGCAAGTGTGGAAAATGGTCATAAGCCCTGTTGTAACTTTATAGACGGTCACTAAATGAACTGTTGTAAATTGAGAATTACCTGTAGTAAGATAATCCCCCCTTTCCTTCCCCCCCAAAAAGTAGGGGTGGGAAAACCAGGGAGTTTTAACCAACCCCTCAAACAATGGCTGTTTTTTGCCCCCTTGTAGAACAGTGTTTCCCAACCTTGGCAACTAGAAGATATCTGGACTTCAACTCCCAGAATTCCCCAGCCAGCATCCGCTGGCTGGGGAATTCTGGGAGTTGAAGTCCAAATATCTTCCAGTTGCCAAGGTTGGGAAACACTGTTGTAGAGGACACTATTCAAAGCAACTTGTAGTAAAACCAGTTATCAAACATCAAGCCAATTAAATCAATCCTTACACACACACACAGTAAGGTGGACTTTAGTATTTTAATTCGTTTAGTGAGCGAAGTTACAGCAGCGCTGACAAAATGCGACTTGCAACCAATTTAACGCACCGTTGCAGCATCTGGGATCACTTGATTTCCCCCCTTTTCACAAGCAAAGTCAGTGGGGAAGCGGGGTTCACTTTGTACAACCCCATCACTAACTTTTAAGAATTGTGCAATGTGCAATCCTCAAAACTAACAACTCTGGTGCAGAAAGGTCATAAAACAGGGCAGAGCTCACTTAACCTTGTTAGCAAAATAATTCCAGGGTTCAATTGTGTTGGTAAGTCAAGGACATATTTGCAAATAACTGTCTAATAAAGGTTAGAGGAGGTGGAAACAAAGGGACGTAATCGTTGGTGTCTGTCTAACGCAGGACTCTCCAACCTTGACTACTTTAAGACTTGTGGACTTCAACTCCCAGAGTTCCTCACCCAGCAAAGCTTAGTTTTAAAGCAAAGCTGGCTGAGGAACTCTGGGTGTTGAAGTCCACAAGGTTGGAGAGCCCAGGTCTAAGGCAGATTATATACAGTAATTGCAATTTAAAAGCTATTTGCCGTGGTTTGAGTACCTTGAGAGATCTCAGCTGGCTGACTATGCCTTGAAATGCTGCTATTAGCAAAAAAAGAGAGAGAGAGATGGGAAAGGGAGTGTATATGTGTGTGTTTATTTATTATTTTGATTTCTATGCCGCCCTTCTGCACTGCTCTGTGCTAATCCTCCTTTTGGCGAGATCTTTTAATCCCTAGAATTTGTCCTAAATCTACATTTATGTTGATTTCGTTTGTGGGAATTAAGCCTCTGCCGTTTTGGCCTTCAACTCCTCTGCTTTCCAAGTTTGCATATAATTTACAACCAGTGCTTCTGTAGGCCCACCTTGGCATGGGGAAACTGACATACCCCTAGCTATTATGGCTTATGCAGGTGGTGTGATAGTTTTTCTTTTTATAATCAGGGTTTTAAATTGTTTTTAACATTAGATTTGTATTGTTGTGAACCGCTACGAGTCCTCTGAGAGCGGCAGCATACAAATCTAAAAAATTATTATTATTATTATTATTATTATTATTATTATTATTATTATTATCTATTTTCTAAACCTAGATATTGCTGAATGACACCAGGCTCTTGTAGCCTCAAAACTAAGCTGCCCATGTTTGCATTGCTGTCATGAAATGCAAGAACGTGTTGGGTTAATTCCCTGGACTTGGGTTCTATATTGCAGTGTTTCCCAACCTTGACAACTTGAAGATATCTGGACTTCAACTCCCAGCCAGCATTTATTTATTTATTTATTGGATTTGTATGCCGCCCTTCTCCATAGACTCGGGGCGGCTAACAGCAAAAATAAAACAGCATATATTAATAATCCAATACTAAAAACAGTTAAAAACCCATTATTATAAAAACCAAACATACATACAGACATACCATGCATAAAATTGTAAAGGCCTAGGGGGAAAGGGAATCTCAATTCCCCCATGCCTGGCGGCAGAGGTGGGTTTTAAACAGCTTACGAAAGGCAAGGAGGGTGGGGGTAATTCTAATGTCTGGGGGGAGTTGGTTCCAGAGGGCCGGGGCCACCACAGAGAAGGCTCTTCCCCTGGGTCCCGCCAAATGACATTGTTTAGTTGACGGGACCCGGAGAAGACCCACTCTGTGGGACCTAACTGGTCGCTGGGATTCATGCAGCAGAAGGCGGTCCCTGAGATTTGCTGGCTGGGGACTTCTGGGAGTTGAAGTCCAAATATCTTCAAGTTGTCAAGGTTGGGAAACACTGCAATATTGAACCACGTGGGTGCCTCTACCTGCTAAATGTCCTGCTTTCTGACAGTTGCCAGGTGATTGTTAGCATAATGTCTTCAATCAGCCTTTTGCTATTATGCTGGACATGCGTCAGTGCCTGGAAACCGTATTATTCATCGATAATACAATAACTGCAAAAGCAGTGGGTGCGGTTGGTGAATCTCTGTGGGGAATAGATGCCGTGCTCGATTCAGAAAAATAACAGAGTTGGAAGGTCTTGTAATGCTCAGGCAAGAGACTGTCCATCATTTCAGACAAATAGCTGTCCAGTCTCTTCTTAAAAACCTCCAGTGATGAACTCCCACCATTTCTTCCACTGATGAATTATTCTTACTGTCAGGAAATTTCTCCTTAATTCCAGATGGCTTCCCTCCTTGATTAGTTTCCATCCATTGCTTCTTGTCATTCCCTCTGCTGCTTTGGAGAATAGCTTGACTCCCTCTTCGATTTATATTAATATTGTTTCCGGATTGCTTATTTGAATCCTATGATTAAGTGTTATACCTCATGATTCTTGACAAATGTATATTTTCTTTTATGTACACTGAGAACTTAGGCACCAAAGACAAATCCCTTGTATGTACAATCACAATAAAGGCCAATAAAGAATTCTATTCTATTCCATTCTATTCTATTCTTTGTGGCAGACCCTCAAATATTGGAAGGCTGGTGTCCTATCACCCCTAGTTATTCTTTTCATTAGACATACCCAATTCCTGCAAACATTCTTCGCTTATTTTAGCCTTCACGTAATCTAGTATACAAGTTATGCATTAAATTTACACTACATTAAATATAATCTAAGATAGTAAGTTACACATTAAACTTGTACAACACAGGATGGTTCACAACAATGAACTGCAATTGCATTATTAAACAAATTTTAATAATTTCTAGAGCTATACCTTTGTAAATTAGCTTTCATGCTAATAAAGCCTTGCTAAGTGACTGTTTTCTGACTTCTAGGTACCAGTTAAGTGGCTGAAGAAATCTGGAATTATGGATCACGCCAGGAAAGCAATATTTAACATGGTAAGGCTGTTTATAATAAATAATAAATACTTTATTGTCATTGTATGTATATACACAGTATCCCCATACAGCGAAACTCACATGGCGCCTAAAGACCAGTCCCAACACACATAACAATCCAAAAAAACCATGCCCCACCCACCACAAATTCACCATTTTGAACCACCCAAACATCTACACAACAGACCAAGTAATACTGTCCAGCAGCTCACTGATGGTGACCCTTTAGTTCATTATTAAGTGCGAGTATAGCTCTGGGATAACAACTATTCAGAAAACGTGTGGACCAAGTTTTAATTGTTCTGCATCTTGTGCCAGAAGGCAACAGTTCAAAAACGTTGTAAGAGTCTTTGAGAATGTTGTGCACCTTCCTAGAACAGCAAGATGCGAAGATTATTATTATTATTTATTAGATTTGTATGCCACCCCTCTCCGAAGACTAGGCAGCTAACAACAATATAAAAAGACAATGTAAACAAATCTAATATTAAAAACAATCTAAAACCCCCCAATTTGAAAAACCAATCATACATAAAAGCATACCATGTATAAATTCTATAAGCCTAGGGGGAAGGGGAAGTCTCAATTCCCCCATGCCTGACGACAGAGGTGGGTTTTAAGGAGCTTGCGAAAGGCAAGGAGGGTGGGGGCAACTCTGATATCTAGGGGGAGTTAGTTCCAGAGGGTCGGGGCCGCCACAGAGAAGGCTCTTCCCCTGGGTCCCGCCAAACGACATTGCTTAGTCGACGGGACCCAGAGAAGGCCAACTCTGTGGGACCTAACTGGTCGCTGGGATTCGAAGATATTCTTTACCCCTGGGCCTTTACAATTTATGTATGGTATGTTTGTATGTATGGTTGGTTTTAAAATAAGGGTTTTTAGCTGTTTTCCTATTGGATTGTCACATGTTGTTTTTACCACTGTTGTTAGCCACCCCGAGTGTACGGAGAGGGGCAGCATACAAACCCAATAAATAAATAAATAAATACCATCCAGGGCAGGTAGCTGGAGCCCAATGATACTCTGGACAGGTTTAATGATTCTCTGTAGAGCTTTTTTACAGAGCTGTTCCCACACCATGCAAAAATGCCGTATGAATGTGCTAGACTAAGATTAGAATAACATTGTCGTAGAATAACATTGTGGTGTTGTTGGCCCCATCCGTCATCTGTTAGACATTAATGGCTGCGTGTTGCATTATTTTGAGGGGACAATACATCTACATCGTTATACAAGATGTATAGTCACTACTTTACATTGCAGCCGAGTGTCATTGTCAACTTGCAAAGTTACCATGAACAGGGGAGGGGTGGGGGGAACTGGAGGAAGGCCGTTTCCCTAACTGAAAATGCATTCCACAAATGTTCCTTTTACTGATTGTGTCCTGGGGTATTGGAGTCAGAAGGCAGTGGGGTGTGGGTCACAATCCGCCAACGTGGTTCATTGGACAATGTGAATTATGGCATGGCCAATGAGAAGGGTTAAGATGACATGCGGCCAGGTTGAATTCAGTTCTGGCTGCATCGGACTCTTGCCGAGATGTCGCTTTTAATACATTTTTGTATTTCTTTTGGACTTTGTCTCCTGAATTAATTACAGGGTCTTTCGGAAACTTCACAGTCATTTCTTCAGCCACATGAAAATATATACGGAGAGGGATGGCATACAAATCTAATAAATAAATAAATATACTTAAATATTTACAAAATGTGAGGGGTTGTATTCACTCCTGTGACGTATTGTGTGTGGGTATATGCATAATTTTGTATTTATTTATCTTGTCGTGTTCATGTAGAGTATATTACAGGTGGAGACCCTTTGAGAGCTGGATGCAACAAAATTTTGTTTAAATTTATGCCAATTGGTGTGCATTTAAAGTGAGCATAAAGTTATTCTAAATAGGTAGCCACTTACCTGCCTGCTGGTCTTAACCACCCGAGACTTGTAACTTTCCGTTGCCTTCCTCACTGACTTGGTTGTTGAAAGCCGGCTGGGAGTTACGAGGAGGTGCCGGCTTAATGGTCCACGGTCCTCACTTAACAACCATATGGTGTCCCACGTTTTGCCTACAAGCATTAGCAAAGGAAATTCCACACACCCAGTTGCTGTTGTAACTCAAGGGCTGGAGAGGGGCGGCATAGAAATCTAATAAATAATAATAATAAATAATAATAATAATCAAGAAGCCCCTTCCATTGAAGTTGGCCCTGGTTCCTTGCGATCCTTGCCAAGTGGCATGCCCTTAAGAAGGCTTGCTTAAAATTGCCGAATGCTTATTGGCTAATCAGCAGAGCTGGGCTGCCTGATCGTTACTCCTACAGGAAGCTAGCTGAGGGCAGGTCAGACCACGATGCAACCAGCCAGACCTTGAGAAGCGTTTGCAGGCAGAAAGGAGGAGCATGTGGCTGTCTCCGATTTAATGCCAGCTTCATTTCAAGGCTGTTTAAGTGTGTGTAGTAGGAACCGTTTCAGGTCCTGTGACTGCAGCACAATTAGAGCAGAGATCTTCAAACATGGCAACTTTTACGCACTTCCAGCTGGAGAATTCTGGGAGTTGAAGTCCACAGGTTTTAAAGTTGCCAAGCTTGAAGACCCCTGCAATAGAGAGAGAGAAGTTGTTTATTTATTTATTAGATTTGTATGCCGCCCCTCTCGGTAGACTCGGGGCGGCTCACAACAACAATAGAAAACAGTTCATAACAAATCTAATAATTTTAACGATTAAAAAAGAAAACATTAAAATAATAATAATAATAATAATAATAATAATAATAATAATAATAATTGATTGTATTTGTATGCCGCCCCTCTCCGTAGACTTGGGGCGGCTAACAATGATAAAAACAGCATGTGACAATCCAATAATAAAACAACTAAAAACCCTTATTATAAAACCAAACATACACACACACACACAAACATACCATGCACAACTTGTAATGGCCTAGGGGGGAGGAACAACTCCCCCATGCCTGGCGGTATAAATGAGTCTTGAGTAGTTTACGAAAGACAGGGAAGGTGGGGGCAATTCTAATCTCTGGGGGGAGTTGGTTCCAGAGGGCCGGGGCCGCCACAGAGAAGGCTCTTACCCTGGGGCCCACCAAACGACATTGTTTAGTTGACGGGACCCGGAGAAGGCCAACTCTGTGGGACCTTATCGGTCGCTGGGATTCGTGCAGTAGCAGGCGGATCCGGAGGTAATCCCTGTTATTAAAACATACATACACACAGACATACCATACTTAAATTCTATAGGCCCAGGGGAGATGATTCAATAAATAAAAGGGAATAAAGGGGAAACAGTGTTTTTTTTCCTAGTGATGAAGACACCAGGCTAAAAACTAGAAAACAGCAAGTTCCAGTCCCACTTTAGGCATGAAAGCCATTTCTCTGGGTGACTTTGGGAGAATCACCAGGAGATGGTGAATTCTAGTCCTGCGTTGGCCATGAAAGCCGGCCTGGCAACTTTGGATCACTCGCCAGGAGACACAGAGTTCTAGTCCCACAAAAGCCAGCTAGGCGACTTTGCCAAGAAATTAAACAAGACCAAAAAAAAATATGCATAACGACATCAAACAAATTACACAATTTATGTATAAAAGGTAAGATTAGAATCTCGAAGGGTGGTTATTTAAGAGGTAGTTATTATGCTGCAAGAGCGAGCAGGTGCATCTCTCTAGGGCAGTGATGGCGAACCTATGGCACGGGTGGCAGGCAGAGCCATATCTGCTGGCAGGCAAACCGTTGCCCTAGCTGAGCTCCATTGTACATGCGTGTGCCGGTCAGCTGGTTGTACCTCATACAGAGGCTCTGAGAGGGTGGTTTAGGCTTCTAGGGAGACTCCCTGGACCCTCCTTGGGCTCCGGGGAAGCCTGGGGAGAGCGAAACACAAGCCTACTGGACCCACCAGAAGTTGGGGAACAAGCCTTTTCCAGCCTCCAGAGGGCGAATGCTGGCTGGGGAATTCTGGGAGTTGAAGTCCAGATATTGGGAAACACTGCTCTAGAGAGTGTATGTACCAGTGTGTCAAAACGTCTGACATCTGGCACACCTTCAGAAGGGCCCCTCTTGATTTGAAAAGCTGGGGAAATTTGAGTAACTTTAAGTGCCGCCCAGTTTCATCAACTCTTCACCAGCCATCAGCCAAAGTCATCTGTGTATAAAATTACAGCTGTTACGCTCGGTTCCCTCCTTCACTTTCACTAGAAAAACGAGTCGGTTGAGAACTTAACGGCTTCACTTCTGCCTTTTGTTCTCCTGCAGAATATATTCTGTTGTTGCCTTCGCAGTTGGTGGAATGAAAAGCCTGCAGGTGGTCCTTAACTTACAACCCTTCATTCAGTGGCTGAAATTGCAACAGCGCTGGGGAAAAAGGGGACTTACGACCGTTTTTCCAGACAGCCGTTTTGGCATTCCCATGGTCACGTGATTAAAATTCAGGTGCTTGGCAACCAACATCTATAGGTAGTCCTCGAGTTGTGACCACAATTGAGCCTAACATTTATGTTGCTAAGTGAGAAATTTGTTAGGTGTTAGCTGAGTTTTGTCCCTTATTATTGTTGTGAGCCGCCCTGAGTCTGCAGAGAGGGGCGCCATACAAATCTAGTAAATTATTTAAGTATTATTATTATTATTATTATTATTATTATTATTAACTTTCTTGCTATGGTTGTTAGTATTGTATTTGTATTTATTAGATTTGTATGCCGCCCCTCTCCGAAGACTCTGGGCGGCTAACAACAATAAAAAAGACAATGTGAACAAATCTAATATTAAAAATAATCTTAAAAACCCCAATTTAAAGAACCAATCATACAAACAAGCATACCATGTATAAATTCTATAAGCCTAGGGGGAAGGGAAATTTAAATTCCCCCATGCCTGACGACAGGTGGGTTTTAAGGAGCTTGCGAAAGGCAAGGAGGGTGGGGGCAACTCTGATATCTGGGGGGAGCTGGTTCCAGAGGGTTGGGGCTGCCACAGAGAAGGCTCTTCTGGGTCCCGCCAAATGACATTGTTTAGTCGACGGGACCCGGAGAAGGCCCACTCTGTGGGACCTAACCGGTCGCTGGGATTCGTGCGGCAGAAGGCAGTCCCGGAGATATTCTGGTCCGATGCCATAGTGAATGACTGCAGTTGTAACCCAGTTGTTACATGGTTGTTGAGTGAACCTGACTTCTCCATTGACTTTGTTTGTCAGAAAGTCAACATGACCCTGGAAAACTTCAACCACCGTCATAAATGTGAGTCAGTTGTCAGGCATCCAAATGTAAATCACGTGAATGGTCGTAAGTGTGAATAATGGTCGTAAGTTACAGTTTTTCACGTGACCACTGTAAACCTCCAGTTGATCAGCAGTCAGTGAAAGGAAGCTACATTTCATAATGACCATATGATTTGCTTAGCAACTGCAGTGATTCACATAACAACTCTTGTCATAAAATGGGACCCAACTCCACTCTTTCGCTTAGCAATGTAAATTTTGGATTCTGTTCTTGCCCGTAAGTCGAGGACCCACCTGTACCTGAGTCAACCAGCTGGCCTTCTTGCTTAGGATTAAAATAAAAAGAGACTTAGAATAACTATTGTCACTTTGAGTGGATACCAATCAGCATGCATTAAAATGAAAATTCGTTGCATTCAGTTCTCAAAATCACCACCTCTAATATAAACATGACAAAATAAATAGAAAATTATGCATATACCCAGATATATTCTATGACACAGAAAACAACACAGTCTAGTTTGAATACAGTTTCCCTCGATTTTCGCAGGTTCGAACTTCGCGAATAGCCCATACCACGGTTTTTCAAAAAATATTAATTAAAAAATACTTTGCGGTTTTTTCCCTATACCACGGTTTTTCCCACCCAATGACGTCATATGTCATCACCAAACTAATAATTTTTGCAAATAAATAACAAACCAAAAAAATTGTTAATAAATAATTACGTTTATAAATATCAGGATCACTAAGTGTCTTATTTAATGGTGAGTACCAGTAATAATGGTGAGTAAATGGTTGTTAAGGGAATGGGAAATGGTAATTTAGGGGTTTAAAGTCTTAAGGGAAGGCTTGTGATACTGTCCATAGCCAAAAATGGTGTATTTACTTCCGCATCTCTACTTCGCGGAAATTCGACTTTCACGGGCGGTCTCGGAACGCATCCCCCGCGGAAATCGAGGGAACACTGTACATATATGTACATGAGAAAAAACGAATCTTGCAAATTTACCAAACGGATGTCTTAGGGAACAAAGCTGTTCCGGAATTTATATTTATATTATATTCCTCCAAGAACAGGACATGGCCTTTAGAAACACTACTTTGAATATTTGAATTTAGTAGTTAAACTGTATTAGATGGTGACTATCTACAACATAAATGTAAATTCTTCCTTCTTCTCTTAAAAATTTCTACATATATCTATATAAACTCTTGTACAGGTTTATATTCACTATGTTAAAATTGATATTTTCATATACCTTATAATAATAAAATGACTCCTTATTTTCTTTCCTTTTTATTACAATGATGACTTCCACTTTGAGCAGAGCGACTGTACCTCCACTAAATGTTGTATGTCATGTTTGTTATATTTGTTTTTGAAAAATAATAAAATATTTTTTTTAAAAAAAAAGAAATACAAGATCTACCCACCACCCTTAGAATAGCAAAAGGCACAAAGCTCTCTGCCATTGCACAAAAGCTCAGAAACCTAAGGAAGATCCATCCATCCATTTTGTGATCTGTTCCTTCCAGCTCTGAGCTCCCGTGAGCCCCATCCTGCATAACAGGAAGCGAGAATTGTACCGTCTTGTACAAGGTCCAGTCTCTCTCCTCTTCTCCTCCTAGTTCGGAGCAGAACCTCTCTCCTACACTCGCTTCAGTTTGGCCCGGCAGCCGGACGGAGACTGCAGCCGCGTGGAAATGAAGCTCTCGGCAGAGGAAGAGGAAGGCGGGGAAAACGGCATGATCGACCACCTGCCCCCCAGGAAGGCCAAAGCCAGGAACCATCGGCACCTCTGCTGCGTTTGGGGCGGGGTGGGCCTCGTCTTCCTAATAGGTAAGGTGGCCAGGTCTGCGAATGGCTTAAGGCAGTAGTTCTCAACTTTTCTAATGCTGCGAACCCTTAATATAGTTCCTTGTGTTGTGGTGACCCCCAACCATAAGTCTAGCACCAATTCTGCTGCATGAATCCCAGCGACCAGTTAGGTCCCACAGAGTGGGTCTTCTCCGGGTCCCATCAACTAAACAATGTCACTTGGCGGGACCCAGGGGAAGAGTCTTCTCAGTGGCGGCCCCGGCCCTCTGGAACCAACTCCCCCCAGACATTAAAATTACCCCCACCCTCCTTGCCTTTCGTAAGCTGTTTAAAACCCACCTCTGCCGCCAGGCATGGGGGAATTGAGATACTCTTTCCCCTAGGCTTCTACAATTTTATGCACGGTATGTCTGTATGTATGTTTGGTTTTTATAATAATGGGTTTTTAACTGTTTTTAATATTGGATTATTATTATATGCTGCTTTATTACTGTTGTTAGCTGCCCCGAGTCTGCGGAGAGGGGCGGCATATAAATCCAATAAATGAATGAATGAATAAATGAATAAATAAATAAATTATCCCGATAGAGCTTGAAGCTGATTGGCAGGGAGGTCAGAGGGACAACCCATTGTAAGCGCCTGATTGGTCGGATTGTAAAAATACATTCCAAGGCACCAGAATAGAAGATTTAATTCCTAATACTGTGGAAAATGGCGACCCCTCTGAAGTGGTCATTCCAACCCCAAAGGGGTCCCGGCCCCCAGGTTGAGAACCACTGCCTGACCTTCTGGCGAGCAAAGACAGTGGGGGAGTGGAGAGCCAGATTCACTTAACAACCCATGTTACCAACTTAAGAACTGTAACGATTCGCTTAACAACTGTGGCTAGGAACATAAAATTGGGCCTGACTTGAAAGCACGGTCACTTCGCAACAGACATGTTGGGAGGGGGCAGTTGTGCCCATGTAGTCGAGGACTGCCGTGCCAACTTTTTAAAATAATTGTGGAGTTATCAACAGCTGTGTGTGAATTGTGCTGTTCTTTCCCAATGTTAAGTCTTCACCCAGCAAATGCTGATGTCTTCCATCCGCTCACCTTTTGCCAGGGTTTTTGTTCGGCTACATAACGTTCCGTGCCCGGATGCCACCGCCGGCAAAATGCAACGGCGAGGTGTCCTCGAGCGATGGTATCTCCTACTCGTCTGAATCCTCCGAAGCCAACAATCCCCCACCCGAACCGGTGCTCTATTGGGGAGACCTGAAGAAATTACTGACCAGTAGCCTAGGCAAGGCCAACTTCGAAGCGACCATCAGGTAAGGGTCGTTCCTGATAGTCCCGTGAGATAGGATAGCCAATGGGGCGACCTTTGAAGAGTGTTCGGAAACTTCAGATCGTGCAGAATGCGGCTGCGAGAGCAATCATGGGCTTCCCCAAATATGCCCATGTTACACCAACACTGCGCAGTCTGCATTGGTTGCCGATCAGTTTCCGGTCACAATTCAAAGTGTTGGTTATGACCTATAAAGCCCTTCATGGCACCGGACCAGATTATCTCAGGGACCGCCTTCTGCTGCACGAATCCCAGTGACCAGTTAGGTCCCACAGAGTTTGCCTTCTCCGGGTCCCGTCAACTAAACAATGTCGTCTGGCAGGACCCAGGGGAAGAGCCTTCTCTGTGGCGGCCCCAACCCTCTGGAACCAACTCCCTCCAGAGATCAGAACTGCCCCCACCCTCCTTGCCTTTCGTAAACTCCTTAAAACCCACCTCTGCCATCAAGCATGGGGAAATTGATTCCCCCTGGCCGTTTGATTTTATGTATGGTTTGTTTGGGATGCATGACTGTTTTTATAATAAGGGTTTTAAACTGTCCTTTTTTAACCATTAGATTTGTACTATGTATTTTTGTTGTAAGCCGCTCTGAGTCTTTGGAGAGGGGCGGCATACCAATCTAATAAATTATTATTATTATTATTATTATTATTATTATTATTATTATTATTATTTTAGTGCTCAGCAATATAGAGACAGATCTGGTTCACAATTCAAAGTTTTATTTCAGAAAAAAGGCATTTGCAAAGCCGGCCTCCAAGTCTCTCCCCAAGTGCACTGAGTTCAAGGGGAATGAATCACCTCCTGCAATCCGCACATTTTATACCCTCCACTCAATGCACACCACAGCCCTCCCAATACGCCTTTATTCTCCTAGGTCACTGCCTAAGTTATTCTATACTTTAAAGCAGTGATGACGAACCTCTTTTTCCTCAGGTGTTAGTTCATGGGTTAGTGCCCACACCCATAATTCAGTGCCTGGGGAGGGCGAAAACAGCTTCCCCCATCCTCCAGAGCCCCCTCACTCTCCCCGGGAGGTTGGAAATGGCCTGTTTCCCAACTTCTGGTGGGCCCAGTAGGCTCGTGTTTCACCCACCCCAGCTCCAAAAGCTTCCCTGGAGCCAAAGGGAGGGTAAAAACGTCCTCCCCCAGAGCCTCTGCGCGAGCCAAAAATCACAGGCGCATTGGAGCTGAGCTAGAGCAATGGCTCATGTGCCAGCAGGCTAAATGAGACATTTGGGAAAATCCCCAGACTTCCAGTTTGCCCACTGGGCTGTTTTTCGCACCCCGGAGGGCGAAATGGCCTTTCCCAAGGCTGAAAATCAGCTGCTACCACCACCGTTCCTTGTAGACTGTGCATGCCTGCGCCAGCGCACCCCAAAACGCCCCCCCCCCCTGCACCCTTTTCCAAGGGTGTGCATGGAGCCGCGGCTGCCCCCCCCCCCCTGGTGCCTCTAGCCCCCTCACGCCCCTGGCTACTCGCCGCTGCCACCCGTCTGCCCGATCCGCCTCTTTCTCCTCCGCTTCCCGTCTTGGGGTGTGGCTCCTCCCGCAGCGGGAACGCCCGCCCCGCCACTCTCGCAGTCCCTTTGCCGAGAGCGCTTTCGTCCCAAGCTCTTAGCGAGGGGGCTGCAGGAGAGGCGGGACAGGCATTCTCCCAGCGGGGGCCGGCGAAGGTGATTTTCAATGTCGGGTGCGCGAGTCGGCGCGCGCTCTCCCCATCCCCCTGCCAGCCCACCCGGAACATTCAAAGTAAGAAAAACCTTTATGCCGCCCTGAGTCTAAGGAGAAGGGCAGCATAAAAAAATCAAATAAATAAATAAATAAATAAATTAACCGTTTGTGTGAAGATGCTGGTCTGATAGAACTCCTGACTTTTGATTCCTTTGTTTCCTTACAGGAAAATATCCAGTGAGAATCACGAAGCCGGCAGTGTCCGGGACGAGGTTCTGGCCTACGACATCCAAAAACAGTTTGAATCGTGCCGCTTGGACAAAGTCTGGGAAGACGAGCACTACGTCCCCCTCCCAGCCAGGTAGGAAGTTTGGCTCAAGAGTTCTGTGGGGGAGGGGCTGGGGGGCTCCACTCGCCCTCAGACAGTTGCCGTTTGGGTTCCTGACCTGACGATCAAGTCTCCTGAAAAAGATGGCAGGAATCCCTCGCTACTTCACGGTTCACCTTTTGCGGATTCACCACTTCACGGGTTTCCAAAGGGGTCTTCAATCCATTACATCCATTGAAAATCCATAAAATTCTTCTACGGTACTCCTGTACTCTATCAAAGAAACTGGTAGGATATCCCATGGAGTTCCAGCTGAGAAACATTATAGAGTGATTTTTTAAACCAAAGGATGGGTTTTATTATTATTATCATTATTATCATTATTTATTGGATTTGTATGCCGCCCCTCTCCAAAGACTCGGGGCAGCTAACAGCAGTAACAAGACAGCATACAGTAATAATCCAATACTAAAAACAGTTAAAAACCCATTATTATAAAAACCAAACATACATACAGACATACCATGCATAGAATTGTAAAGGCCTAGGGGAGAAAGAGTATCTCAATTCCCCCATGCTTGACGGCAGAGGTGGGTTTTAAGTAGCTTACGAAAGGCAAGGAGGGTGGGGGCAATTCTAATCTCTGGGGGGAGTTGGTTCCAGAGGGCCGGGGCCACCACAGAGAAGGCTCTTCCCCTAGGTCCCGCCAAGCGGCATTGTTTAGTTGACGGGACCCGGAGAAGGCCAACTCTGTGGGTCCTAACTGCTCACTGGGATTCGTGCAGCAGTCCAAATACGCGTTAAATACATAAAAAAATATCTTTCCTCTACTTCACGGAAATTTGATCTTCACGGGGGGTCCTGGAACACATCCCCCGCGAAAAACGATGGGTTACTCTACTTAGAAAAGAAAACTAGTTTGGCCTAGTAGTTAAGGCACCAGCCTAGAAAGCAAGGAATGGTGAGTTCAGGACCCTCTTTAGATCTGAAATCCTACTAGGTGACTTTGGGTCAATTGCCCTGAGACAAGGTCCTGCCCCCACCCCCTCACCCACACGCCAGGGTTGGTGTAGACAGCTTCATTCAGTCTGTTCCCCAAACAGGGAATATGTCAGGCTTTCAGCTAACCCCCAACTGCAAGCTTAGCACAGTCATTGGGTCGCAACCATGTAGATCAGTGTTTCCCAGCCTTGGCCACTTGAAGATATCTGGACTTCAACTCCCAGAATTCCCCAGCCAGCGAATGCTGGATGGGGAATTCTGGGAGTTGAAGTCCAGATATCTTCAAGTGGCCAAGGTTGGGAAACACTGGTGTAGCTAGCCAAAAGCAAAACAAACTTAGCAGCCAAAGCATGTGCTGACAACATGTGAAATTGATTGTCCATCAGTGTCGCTTCCTAAGTGGACAGTTTGATTTCACAGAAGTTTGATTTGCTTGGAGTTACATTGTGTGGTTTAAGTGTTCCCTTTATCTTTTTTTGAGCGGTACACATAATATGAAATGTCACTTTGAAGCGTGCAGTAATGGCCACAATGCTATTTTTTTTTAGGCCTTCAAATGTAATTTCTTTGGAAGATGATAAAAACACAATCGTGGAGAGGCCCAGTGCTTTCGTAGCCTACAGTGGAAATGGCCGGGTTTCGGTAAGTCTCTCCGAGAGCCCAGTAGCTTTTATTCTTCCCAACTGGACACTATTGAAGATTAGAAAAGGTTTCCCACAATGGTGTTCCTCTTTTTGATAAAATAATACTTGTAGTTGTCAGGGGTTAGAACTTAGTATTTTTTTTTAAATTACTATTTTTATATTATCGTACAAAATAGTATTTGTGTGTATTACTATAGATATAATAATGCACATACACACAAAATACTATTTTATTGTAATTTTTTGGGTCAAACCACCTTCTGTCCTTCTCATCTTTTCCTATTCTGATTAACTTCCTGTTAACTTCCTCATCTTTTCCTGTTCCTATTAACCTATTTCCTTAGCTGCTTATGACTATAAATTCCTTGTTTGTATTTTATTATTTAGGTTTTTAATTTAGTATCCTATTGCAACAGGTCATTTGCTTATTGAGTACCTTATGATACATCACTGAGCATTGCATTTTAGGGTTAATGGTGATTGCATTTTATGATGATGATTGTGATCTATCACTCACCGCTGGTATTGCACACTGAGGGCTTATGCAACAGAGACAAACTCCTTGTGGGTGTCTAATTACACTTGTCCGATAAAGAGTAAAGAATTCTATTCTGTTAATTTCTTCAAAGATTTTTCCTTCATCCAGAGAAATCTCATTGCCTGCCTTATAAGGTTCACCTCTGATGTTTTCCTTACTTTTATTTGTGGTCCCACTAACCTTATCTTTTGTAGGGCAAACCGGTTTTCTCCAATTACGGCCGTAAAGATGATTTCAAAGTCCTTCTAGACAAAGGCATCGCCCTGAATGGCACAGTGGTCGTTGTGCGAGCTGGCATTATTGCGTTTGCTGAGAAGGTAAAATTAGTTTTATTCATTTCCCCATTTAGAAATTACCAATGTCCCTCACAAGACTGTGACTCTGAGCGGTCATATACGGAAAAAAGGACATAAAAACAATGTACCTATACTACAAAGCAGGTTAAAACAAGGAGAACATACTGTATTTTTCATAGTATAAGATGCACCTCCGTTTTGGGGGAGGAAAATGGGGGATGTATCTACCAGGTATTCATCTGGCTAGCGTCCTTAATTTGGTCAACTTCAGCACATTATTTTATCCCCTGGTTAGGGCTGAAAAAAACCTTATTCGGAGCAAGTAGCAATGAAAACAAGCCTGCAAAGATTTAGGGCTGGGGTGGGGGGAAATACTCCGAGAGAGTAGGAATGGAGAAAATCCTGCAAGCCGGGAAGTTGGCCTTCTCCGGGTCCCCGTCGACTAAACAATGTCGTTTGGTGGGCCCCAGGTGAAGAGCCTTCTCTGTGGCGGCCCCAGCCCTCTGGAATCAACTCTCCCCCGAGATTAGAACGGCCCCCATCCTCCTTTCGTAAACTACTAAAGACCCATCTACACCGCCAGGCATGGGGGAGTTGAGACACCTTTTCCCCAGGCTCTTTATATTGTATGTTTGGTATGTATGTGTCGTTTGGTTTTTAAATATGATGGGGTTTTATATGCTTCTTTTTTAATATTAGATTTGTTTTGCTATAATATTGTTTTTATTATTGTTGTGAGCCGCCCCGAGTCTTCGGAGAGGGGCGGCATACAAATCTAATAAATTATTATTATTATTATTATTATTATTATTATTATTATTATTATTATGTTCATTAGCACCTGGTTAGGGCTGGGAAAAAAGCTACATTCTGCGTATAAGTCTCACCCAAATGGGATCTTGGGGGAACGTGGGCAAAGAAGTGTCCCTTTACTTGCCAACTTTGTAGGCCACTCAACCACTTTTCCACAAAGCATTAAAAGTAACAGCGCCACCTCAATGTCTCCCTCTAGGTTGCCAACGCCAAGGCTTGGGGAGCAGTCGGGGTGCTGATCTATCCGGATCCTGCCGACTACAGGAGCCTTGGAGAAAACGTGGCTCTGTTTGGACATGTGAGTTTGGCCGTTTTTTGTTGGGTTTTTTTGTTGGTGAACTTCGGTGCCTCCGTTTTAAGAGCCGTGGACTACGACTCCCAGAATTCCTCAGCCAGGCCACGTGAAGGGAGTCAGGTGGTGGTTATGCAAACCAGGCTTCCCCGTGGATTTTGCTCATCAGAAGCTTGCAAAAGCTGATTTGATTTGGTTTGATGTAATTTGATTTAATTGACTTGTATGTTGCCCAATCCCGTGGGAACATTGCAACCGTCATAAGTACATGCCAGTTGCCAGGTGTTTCTGTCAGCATTCCACAGTGGTCTAACATCCAGTGATAGAAATACTGTATTTGAACCAGCGTATATGTGGCAGGGGTGGTTTGTTCAGACAATATTACAAGCCAACATATAGTAAAGATATTATTTACAAGATATACAATATCTACATAATATTACACAGTAATTATAATACACTCCATAATACAGCTCTTATTCCCACACAGATGGTACATATACTATTACACACACAGCAATATAGTATATTCTCGTATTCTACAGCAAATACCTTTACATCTTACATTGTACAGTAATCCCTCGCTATACCGCGCTTCACCTACTGCGGCTTCACTTCATCGCGGGTTTCTGAGGAAGCCGATCGGCAGATTTAAACAGCCCACCGAACTCGATCGGCAGGTTTTTTTAAAAAACAAATATCTAAAATTGTAAATACTGTATTTAAATACTGTATCTAAAATAAATACTGTGTGGGAAGGGTTTATAAACACTTAAAACAATGAAAACTTACCAAACAATTACAATATAAATACTTAAATAAGTACTATCAGTCGATAAATTCCCCATCGCGGATTTCACCTATCGCGGCCGGGTCTGGAACGTAACACCAGCGATAGGTGAGGGACTACTGTATTTCACGTTTGATGTGTATGTGCTTTATGGTTTTTAATTGTTGAGGTTTTTATATATTTTGTTATTAGATTTGTTCCATTGTTATACTGTTTTTATTACTGTTGTGAGCCGCCCCGAGTCTTCGGAGAGAGGCGGCATACAAATCCTAATAAATTGAACTGAATCTTAGTACACAGCTTTTGCACACACAGCAGATGTAGTATATTCTACACAGTATGTTGCGCACAGCTCAGATATTAATACTAACCAGCATTTATACTCATGCCCTCATCACCTTGAGGTTCGACTACTGCAATGCTCTCTACATGGGGCGACCTTTGAAGAGTGTTCAGAAACTTCAGATTGTGCAGAATGCAGCTGCGAGAGCAATCATGGGCGTTCCCAAATATGCCCATGTTACACCAACACTCCGCAGTCTGCATTGGTTGCCGATCAGTTTACGGTCACAATTCAAAGTGTTGGTTATGACCTATAAAGCCCTTCATCGCATCGGACCAGAATACATCCAGGTCCGCCTTCTGCCGCACAAATCCCAGCGACTGGTTAGGTCCCACAGAGTTGGCCTTCTCTGGCTCCCGTCGACTAAGCAATGTCGTCTGGCGGGACCCAAGGGGAGAGCCTTCTCTGTGGCGGCCCCGACCTCTGGAACCAGCTCCTCCCAGAAATTAGGATTGCCCCCACCCTCCTTGCCTTTCGTAAACTTCTTAAAACCCACCTCTGCTGCCATCAGGCATGGGGGAATTGAGATATTCCTTTCCCCCTAGGCCTATACAATTTATGCATGGTATGTTTGTGTGTATGCTTGGTTTTTAATAAGGTTTTTTTAAAATTATTTTAAATATTAGAGTTGTCATATGCTGTTTTATTATTGTTGTTAGCCGCCCCGAGCCTACGGAGAAGGGCGGCATACAAATCTAATAAATAAATATGGCTAAATTGCAGCCTAGCTCATAATGGCTACCTCGCTCTTAAAGTAATATCTGTTATTTCCTACGATGCTGGTTTATGTTCATATATTACAAACCCAACCAATACAGTACGTGGTACTGACAGTTTCGATCATGTGACCACGAAGAGGCTGCGATGGCCGTGGGCGTTACAAATACCCGCCTCTCAGTCACTTTTTTTCAGCACTGTTGTGACTTTGAGTGTGTGGTCACTAAACGAACTGTCGTAAGTCTAGGACTTACCTGAGCAAATGAGACCTCGGAGCTGGTGGCATGAAGGACATGGGAGGAAAAACTCAATTTATCTGCTTATTTGTGATGTCTCTTTCCCCCCTCGACATTGTCTTGCAGGCTCATCTTGGTACAGGCGATCCATATACACCTGGGTTTCCTTCTTTCAACCACACTCAGTTCCCTCCCGTTCAGTCTTCGGGCCTCCCTGGCATCCCCGTCGCAAGTATTTCATACCGGGCTGCACGGAATTTAGCCAGGTAACCAGCCCACCTGTTTTCAAACTTCTCGTCGTAGATTGTGGGGGTCACCAGCAGCGAGGACCTGTCTTACCAGGTCCTCTTACACTCAGAAAATTAAAACTGAGAAAGAGAAATTCCACGATTGCAAGGTTGTGTTAGTGACAGGTAGTTGCAGCACAACCTTCATCATTGTCCTGGGAAGGGGGAGGGATTGGTTTTTTTCACCCCGTAACAGTTAAAAGGAAAAGGACATTACCAATAGCACCTAGATTTATATTTATAAGTAGGATGCTTGGCTGCATAGCTAGAGGTATAACAAGCAGGAAGAGGGATATTGTGATCCCGCTATATAGAGCGCTGGTGAGACCACATTTGGAATAATACTGTGTTCAGTTCTGGAGACCTCACCCACAAAAAGAGATGGATAAAATTGAACGGGTCCAAGGACGGGCTACAGGAATGGTGGAAGGTCTGAAGCATAAAACCTATCAGGAAAGACTTCATGGACTCCATCTGTAGAGTCTGGAGGACAGAAGGAAAAGGGGGGACATGATCGAAACATTTAAAGATGTCAAAGGGTTAAATAAGGTCCAGGATGGAAGTGTTTTTAATAGGAAAGTGAACACAAGAACAAGGGGACACAATCTGAGGTTAGTTGGGGGAAAGATCAAAAGCAACGTGAGAAAATATTATTTGACTGAAAGAGTAGTAGATCCTTGGAACAAACGTCCAGCAGACGTGGTAGATAAATCCACAGGAACTGAATTTAAACCTGCCTGGGATAAACATAGATCCACCCTAAGATAAAATACAGGAAAGAATATAAGGGCAGACTAGATGGACCAGGAGGTCTTTTTCTGCCGTCAGTTTTCTATGTTTCTATGCCGCTTCGCAGTGCATTCCAGCCCTCTCTAAGCGGTTTACAGAGTCAGCCTCTTGGCCCCCAGCAATCTGGGTCCACTTTTAACCCACCTTGGAAGGGCAGAAGGCTGAGTCAACTTTGAGCAGGGCAGGATCGAGCTGCTAGCAATGGGCAGAATTAACCTGAATTAGAAAAGAGGGCAGGAGGCAGGAAAGGCAATAGCACTTAGACCTATGCCGCTTTGCAGTGCTTTTCCAGCCCTCTCTAAGGGGTTTACAGAGTCAGCCTCTTGCCCCCAACAATCTGGGTCCTCATTTGACCCCCCCCTCAGAATGACGAAAGGCTGAGTCAACCTTGAGCCAGTCGGGATCGAACTGCTGGCAGTGGGCAGAGTCAGCCTGCAATTGCTGCATCCTAACTTCTGCATCAGGGAGGAAGGAAGATAAGAATGAGAGGTGGCGCAGTGGTTAGAGTGCAGCCCTGCAGGCTCCTTCAGCTAAGGGCTAGCTACAGTTCAGCAGTTCAAATATCACCACCGTCTCAAAGCCTTCCGTCCTTCCCAGTGGGTCAAATGAGGACCCAGATTGTTGGGGGGCAAGAGGCTGACTCTCAATCGTTTAGAGAGGGCTGGAAAAGCCCTAGGAAGTGGTTTATGTCTCAATACTATTGAAAGAGAGAAAGAGATGAAAGAAAGATAGAAAAGGAGAGAGAGGAAGGAAGGAAGGAAGGGAACCACGGTGGTGCAATGGTTAGGGTGTAGCCCTGCAGGCTCCTTCAGCTAACTGCTAGCTGTAGTTCACCAGTTGAAATCTCACCACCAGCTCCAGGTTGACTCATCGCTCCCTCCTTCCCAGTGGGTCAAATGAGGACCCAGATTGTTGGGGGAAAGAGACTGATTCTGTCCACCGCTTAGAGAGGTCTGCAAAAGCCCTAGGAAGTGGTATATATAAGTCTAAATGCTATTGCTCCCCTGTTCCTTTTAAATAACGAGAGAGAGAAATTTGGGCTTAAACTCGTGACGATTTTGAACGTGTCAGCCTATGTTGGAGAAGCGCACTGAGATAAGGTAGAGTAACATGTTCCGGTTGCGCTTTCAGTGTCCTGGATGGGTCAGACTGTCCCAGCACGTGGCCAGTCACAATCTTTCGCAAGTGTGCTGCCTCTCCGGCAGGAAAGAACGTGAGGCTTGAGGTTAACAACCAAATGGTAGAGAAGAAAGTCCTGAACATCTTTGGCGTGATTAAAGGTTTTGTGGAACCAGGTAAGCATCAGTGGCCTCTCGGACAGGAGGGGGGGGGGGGGTTGGTGGGGTCTGAGCAAGAATTGGACAACTCACCATGGCCGTCTTCCCCACAAGACAACTCACTGGGGGACAATTTTAACAATTCTTATTTAATTAAAGCCTTAATTAGATCACACCTGGAGTACTGCGTCCAATTTTGGTTAGCACACTACCAAAAAAGACATTGAGACTCTGGAGCAAGGGTCCTCAAACTTGGCAAGGGTAAGACTTGTGGACTTCAACTCCCAGAATTCTCCAGCCAGCTATGATGGCTGGAGAATTCTGGGACTTGAAGTCCACAAGTCTTACCCTTGCCAAGTTTGAGGACCTCTGCTCTAGAGAAAATGCAGAAGAGAGCAACCAGGATGACTGTCTCTGACAGTCTCAAAATGGGTGAACAGTGCAGTCCGCCGGTAAAGAAAGCAAGTAGGATGCTTGGCTGCATAGCTAGAGGTATAACAAGCAGGAAGAGGGAGGTTGTGATCCCGCTATATAGAGCGCTGGTGAGACCTGGAGTTCTGGAGACCTCACTTACAAAAAGAGATGGATCAAATTGAACGGGTCCAAAGACGGGCTACAAGAATGGTGGAAGGTCTTCAGCATAAAACGTATCAGGAAAGACTTCATGAACAAAATCTGTATAGTCTGGAGGACAGAAGGGAAAGGGGGGACATGATCGAAACATTTAAATATGTTAAAGGGTTAAATAAGGTCCAGGAGGGAAGTGTTTTTAATGGGAAAGTGAACCCAAGAACAAGGGGACACAATCTGAAGTTAGTTGGGGGAAAGATCAAAAGCAACGTGAGAAAATATTTTGCTGAAAGAGTAGTAGATGCTTGGAACAAACTTCCAGCAGACGTGGTTGATCAATCCACAGTCACTGAATTGAAACATGCCTGGGATGAACATAGCTCCATCCTAAGATAAAATACAGGAAATAGTATAAGGGCAGACTAGATGGACCATGGGGTCTTTTTCTGCCGTCAGACTCCTATGTTTCTATTAGGGGACTGGAAACTAAAACATACAGGGAGCAGTGGCAGCAACTGGGCCTGGCTAGTGTAGCAAAGAGAAGGACCAGGGGAGACACGATATTTGAGGGGCTGCCCCAGAGGAATGGGGTCAGGCTGTTTTCCAAAGCACCCAAAGGCCAGACAAGGAACAATAAATGGAAGCTGACCAAAGAGATTTAACCTGAAAATGAGGAGTAATTTCCTAACACAACAATCAACCAATGGGACCACTGTGCTAGAGGAATCGTCGTAAGATGAGCATTCTACCTTTCCATCTTAAAGGGAGGAAAAAGTGGGTTTTTTAAAAAAAATTACTCAATACTAGATTGATTTTGTAGCTGCTGGATTAATGGCGAGCTTCTCTCCCTCCCCCCCTTTTTTAATTCACTCTCCTCTATCTGCCCATCATTCTCTTTTAGTAATCCCATAGTTGTATTTATTGCACTTCAGTTTCATTGTTTATCTCTCTCTGTTCTATTGTCACTCTTTTCATTTTATTCTGTATTAAGGGGCCGCGACCCCTTAATACAGTTCCTCATGTCGTGGTGACCCCCAATCATAAGTCTAGCGCCAGTTCTCCCAGCAGAGCTTTAAGCTGATTGGCAGGAAGGTCAGAGGGACAACCCCCCCCCCCCCCCCCCCGTAAACGCCTGATTCGTCGGATTGTAAAAATAGGTTCCAAGGCGCCAGAATAGAAGCTTTAGTTCCTAACACCAGGGGAAATTTCTCTTTTCATAGAAACATAGGAGACTGAGGGCAGAAAAAGACCTCCTGGTCCATCTCGTCTGCCCTTATACTATTTCCTGTATTTTATCTTAGGATGGAGCTATGTTCATCCCAGGCATGTTTCAATTCAGTGACTGTGGATTGATCAACCACATCTGCTGGAATTTGTTCCAAGGATCTACTACTCTTTCAGTAAAATAATATTTTCTCATGTTGCCTTTGATCTTTCCCCCAACTAACCTCAGATTGTGTCCCCTTGTTCTTGGGTTCACGTTCCTATTAAAAACACTTCCCTCCTTAAAAATACTTCTTAGGTGACCCCTGTGAAACAATCGTTCAAACACACATACCTCCATAGTGGTCCTGATCCCCAGGGTGAGAACCCCACTGCCTTAACAGCTTCCAACTGTCCTGTTGACCCTCATCCTAGAACTTTCTGGCTGTCCCATCCCTGCCTCCTGTTCCATTGCATGGTTGGGATTCAGTGAGCCGTTTTCTCTTGCAGATCGATACGTGGTGATCGGAGCTCAGCGGGATGCCTGGGGCGAAGGAACGGTGAAGTCAGCAGTCGGGACGGCCCTGTTGCTGGAGCTGGCCCACACCCTCTCCGGGATGGTCAAAAACGGTAAGGCTTTTGAGAATCAGAATCATAGAGTTGGAAGGGACCTCCAGGGTCATCGGGTCCAGCCCCCCTGCTCAATGCAGGATTCATTAAACCATCCCCGAAAGATGACTGTCCAGTCTCTGTTTGAAGACCTCCAGTGAAGGCGAGGCCACCACCTCCTGTGGCAAACTGTTCCACCGGTTTATCACCCTTTTTTAAAATCAGTTTTTTTCTGATATAGAAACATAGAAAACTGACGGCAGAAAAAGACCTCATGGTCCATCTCGTCTGCCCTTATATTCTTTCCTGTATTTTATCTTAGGGTGGATCTATGTTTATCCCAGGCAGGTTTAAATTCAGTTCCTGTGGATTTATCTACCACGTCTGCTGGACGTTTGTTCCAAGGATCTACTACTCTTTCAGTCAAATAATATTTTCTCATGTTGCTTTTGATCTTTCCCCCTACCTCATCTAAATCTCCTCCCCTGAAGTTTCATCCCATTGTTTCTAGTCCTTCCACGTGTTAATGAGAACAATGCTGACCCCTCTGTTCTGTGACAGCCCTTCAGATATTGGTAGACAGCTGTCAAGTCTCCTCTCAGGCTTCTCCTTTGCAGACTAAACATCCCGAGATCCTTAAACCGTTCCTCATAGGATGTGGTTTCCACACCACTCTCCTTTGAACTTGCTCTAGTTTATCAATGTCCTGTTTAAATTGGGGGCCCCAGAACTGGAGGACAAGTGGGGGGAGAGGGAGGGAAGAAAGAAAGAAAGATAGAGAAGTCTGCTGTTTCGTTTGGAAGGGGGCCGAACTGAACGGGATCACCAACTTCTCTCTCCTGTGCATTTCAGACGGCTACAAACCTCACAGAAGTATCATCTTCGCCAGCTGGAGCGCAGGAGAATTCGGAGCCGTCGGCGCCACGGAATGGCTAGAGGTAAGAGCTGGGGTTTTTAACACTTTCCGTGCTAGGGAGCCACTTTTTTGTGTGTGTGTGTGTGTGAGATTTTTGCACTCAGAAACACCAGAGGTGCTTCCGGGTTGAAAGGATTGGCCGGGTGACCTCGCCGTTGCCCTGGGGAGACACCCATTTGGGGGCTCCTTTCAAATCCCTGGCGGGAGCTGGAGCCAAAGATAGGAACTCAACTCTGCCCCCCGCTCTGGGGTCTCAAACATGGCTTGTGAACCTCCTGCCCAACACTCCCAACTGCTTGAGTCAACGTGCTCCTTTTTGTGTGTGTGACAGGAGTGACTGTACAAATTGAGTCCACAAAAAAGTGAATTTATAACTGGTGGAATAGTTTACGAAATGCCGCTTTTTTCTAAACCCTCTCAGGGCTACGCCGCCTCTCTGCACTTGAAAGCGTTCGCTTACATCAATCTGGACGCCGCAGTTTCAGGTAACGTGTCTTGTGACGCTCAGTCAGGGTTTGAATTATGCCTTGAAAACAAGAACAGAAAAAGTGGCAGGAAACAGTTTGTCCTTTGTGTGAGGAATAGACCTGGGAACCTAGTTGGCTGGGACCCAGGAGCAGCGTTAGGCCTCACAGCCTATTTCTTCCTCTTCTCTAAAACAAGGGTCTCCAACCTTGGCAACTTTAAGAGGTTGTGGGAGTCAAAGTCCACAACTCTGGAAAATTGCCAAGGTTGGAGACCCCTACTCTAAAATTCCGTTCCTGTCTTAGCTTCAGACTTGAGATTATTTTAATTGAGAAAATGAACGCAGCCGCGAGAGCCATCGTGGGGCTTCCAAGATTCGCCCATGTTCTTCAGCACTCCGCGGCCTGCATTAGCTGCCGACCAGTTTCCAGTCACAATTCAAAGGGTTGGCCATGACCTTTAAAGGCCTACATGGCATTGGACCAGATTACCTCCGGAACCGCCTGCTACCGCACGAATCCCAGTGACCAATAAGGTCCCACAGAGTTGCCTTCTCTGGGTCCTGTCGATGAAACAATGTCGTTTGGCGGGCCCCAGGGGAAGACCCTTCTCTGTGGCGGCCCCGGCCCTCTGGAACCAACTCCCCCCGGAGATCAGAACTGCCCCCACCCTCCCTGCCTTTCGTAAACTACTCAAGGCTAACTTATGCCACCAGGCATGGGGGAGTTGAGATATTCCTTCCCCCTAGGCCATAACAAGTTATGCATGGTATGTCTGTGTGTATGTTTGGTTTTATTATAAGGGGTTTTAGTTGTTTTATTAATTGGATTTCTACGTGCTGTTTTTATCATTGTTGTTAGCCGCCCCGAGTCTGCGGAGAGGGGCGGCATACAAATCCAATAAATAATAATACTGTAATAATAAAAATGACTTAGCATCTTCCATCAGAATAATCTTATCACCTTGAGGTTCAACTACTGCAATGCTCTGTACATGACCTTTGAAGAACGTTTGGAGACTTCAGGTGGTGCAAAATGCAGCCACGTGAGTGGTTTTGGGCCCTCCTAAGCAGGGCCGTGTTTCTCTAGCACTCCACGAGCTGCCTTGGCTGCCGATTGATGTCCAAACTTAATTCAAAGTGTTGATTATGATCTACAAAGCCCTACATGGCATCGGACCAGATTACTTGCCGGACTGTCTTCTGCCTCATGTAATCATATCAGCTAGACAATGTCACCTGGCGGGACCTAGGAGAAGAGCCTTCTCTGTGGCGGCCCCAGCCCTCTGGAATCAGCTCCCTCTAGAGATTTGTACCGCCCCCACCCACCCCGCCTTCCTCAAAGCTTTAAAGAGCCATCTCTGCCGACAGGCTTGGGGCCACTAAGTTTTAATATCTAGCCTTAGCTGATGAATGAATGGATTAATGAATGAATGAATTTATTTATTTATTTATTATTTGATTTGATTTGATTTGTATGCCGCCCCTCTCCGCAGACTTGGGACAGCTAACAACAATGATAAAAAACAGCATGTAACAATCCAATAATAAAACAACTAAAAACCCCTATTATAAAACCAAACATACATACACACAAACATACCATGCACAACTTGTAATGGCCTAGGGGGAAGGAATATCTCAACTCCCCCATGCCTGGCGGCATAAGTGAGTCTTGAGTAGTTTACGAAAGACAGGGAGGGTGGGGGTAGTTCTAATCTTTGGGGGGGAGTTGGTTCCAGAGGGCCGGGGCCGCCACAGAGAAGGCTCTTCCCCTGGGGCCCGCCAAACGACATTGTTTAGCCGACGGGACCCGGAGAAGGCAACTCTGTGGGACCTTATCGGTCGCTGGGAATTTATATGTATGATTGGGTGAATGTGAGCCACTGGTTTTAAGAAATTGGGGGTTTAGAATGTTTTTAGACTTGATTTCTATATGTTCTATATGCCTTTTTCTTGTTGTGAGCCGCTCTGGATTTGAGGAGAAGGGCGACATATAAGTCAAATCAATAAATGCTCCTGCACAGAACCCCAGAGACGGGCAAGAGAACATGGGAAGATGTTGTTCTTCGTTTATTTGTGTCACAATTCTGTTGATTTTATAAGTAACTCAAGGCAGCGAACCATTTCCTCTCTCCCCAGTCTAAAGTTGACCAACCTTTTTTTGTATGCCGCCTGGTCACTCAGGACCTCTTTGACCTTCAAGTATCCTTTTCCCCTCTCGCAGGATCCAAGCAATTCCGGTTCTCTTCCAGCCCCTTGTTGAAGAAGCTCCTGGAGGAAGCAGTCACAGATGTGAGTGTAGCGCACGTCTGTTTTGTGGGTGGGTGGGTGGGGGTGTTTGAGGAAATAATAAAGTGAGCCAGGCAGCACTGTTGTCTCTCATGTTTCCTGCAGCAACAGACAGAAAGATGCGCCCTTCCCTTGGCCTTCTCTCTCTCTATTTGGTTCCTTCGTTTTTACCCTGCCTTTGCTAACTTTATTTTATAAAAGCTCAAAGCAGCGAATGTATCTCACGTTTCTTGTTGTGCCATAACAATATTGTGAGGTGGGGTAGAGGGAGAAAATATTATTTAACTGAAAGAGTAGTAGAGGCTTGGAACAAACTTCCAGCAGATGTGGTTGGTGAATCTACAGGAACTGAATTGAAACCTGCCTGGAATAAACATAGATCCATCCTAAGATGAAATACAGGAAAGAGTATCAGGGCAGACTAGATGGACCCAGGAGGTCTTTTTCTGCGGTCAGTCTTCTATGTTTCTATGACAGGGAGGGACTGGCTCAAAGTCACCCACCTGCCTTTCATGCCTATGGTGGGACTAGAACTGACACTGATCTAAAGAGCCAGTTTGTAGAGATGTAGAAGTCAGAGACAATACAATACTCAGATTGGGGATTCCTTTCCCCCAAGTGCATTATTTGACATTTGGAAACATTAAACTGCAGTTTCCATTGCTTTGACCATTTATCTAGTAAAGCTAAATCATTGGGAAGTATTGAGAAGTTCTCTCTCTTTCTGGGATCCTGCTGCCTCTGGTTCTCTGGATTTATTCTTTATTGCTTATAACTCCTCCTCCTCTATACAGATATATAAAACATTAACTCTTAGTTACAATGAGAATGATTGACTTGTCACATACAGCAAGTAAAACAGAATCCTGTCAGCAGGATGGCTAAAACAAACAGAAGAGCAGAAGGATTTCAATTACCTAAAGTCAATAGAAGTTAAACAATTATTTCCTTAAACTAATCAAGGAGGCAGGAGTTGCCTCAACTTCAGCATGTAGCTTCTTAATCCAATTGTGGTTGGCTTGACCTTTGCTGTTAGCTGAATAAGCAGGCAACCTTTTCACTAGATCAGTTTTTCCCAACCCTGGCAACTTGAAGATATTTGGACTTCGACTCCCAGAATTCCCCAGCTAGCATTTGTTGGCTGGGGAATTCTGGGAGTTGAAGTCCAAATATCTTCAAGTTGCCAAGGTTGGGAAACACTGCCCTAGATACATAGAGAATTGCATGGACTTAAATACAGAATAATGAAATGATTTATTGAAAGGTAGGTTTCCCTATCGTTACAATAATTGATAATAATCTACAGGTGGCTTTCATATCTAACTCACCATCTCCTGGTGATTGGCCCAAGGTCACCCAGCCGGCTTTCTTGCCTAAAGTAGGACTAGAATTGACCATCTCCTGGTGATAGGCCTAAAGTCAGGCAGTTGGCTTTTCTACCTAAGAAGGGACTAGAACTCTCACTGGTGATTGGTGAAGAGGCACCTGGCTAACGGTTGAGCCTAAGGCAGGACTAGAAGTCCTGATTGGTGCCTTCGCCTGGTGGTTTTTATAAGGTGGGTGGATAGGTAGATAACATTGATTGATTGACTGACCCTGTTCTGTGCTGTTCGACATCTGTTGCCTTCTGATTTGAGATCTGGGGCAGCAGGAATTTCAGGCAAGGGAGAAGGATTTGGAAGTGAGCCCCACAGGAGTTTTAAGTCTCTCAAGAGTTGGATTTATCCCCGTGATGGAAAGGGTGTGATTTGTTCCCCTTTGTCCTTTTCCAGGTCTCCTTTTCGCCACTCAATCTTCGGGCTGCTTTTGCAGGCAAAGAGTAAGTAAAGCTTTGGCACTCGCCGATTCTTTTGGGGCCACGACAGGACTCCTGCCGTCTTGATAGTCAGATTGTATAAACATTAAATGTTTCCCCCATAAGAGAAATCTCCAAACGTTGTGGTCTTAGGCTCGACTAGAACTCACATTCTCTTGGTGATTGTTCCAAAGTCACGTAAGGTGGGATTAGAACTCACCGTCATTATTATTATTGTTATTGTTACTGTTATGTCAATACAACACAGCAAACAAGATCATTATATTGGATTTCATATTTCACCACCAGTCCTTGCGCTTCCCAAGCACCTAGGACTGCGTGATGTAGCGGCGAATGATGTGTGCCGATCCCAGTAAAGCGGCCTTTTGCAATTGACAGATGGAGATTTTGTCAATTCCGATGGTTTTCAAATGTCCGCTGAGATCCTTTGGCTCTGCGCCCAGCGTGCCAAGGACCACTGGGACCACTTTCATGGGCTTATGCCAGAGTCGTTGCAGCTCGATTTTTAGATCTTCGTATTTCACTAATTTCTCTAGCTGCTTCTCCTCAACTCTGCTGTCTCCTGGGATTGCGAAGTCGATGATCAATACTTTCGGAAGTCCCACAGTAGTTTTGCTTGCTCATTTTCGACCACTTTTTTGGGCTATTATTATTATTATTATTATTATTATTATTATTATTATTATTAATTAGATTTGTATGCCGCCCCTCTCTGTAGACTCGGGGCGGCTCACAGCAATGATAAAAACAATATACAATGACAAATCTAATAGTTAGAATCTAAAATAACAATAATACATTTTAAAAAGTCTAAAAACAAGAAACCCCAATATATAAAAAACATACATACAGTCATATCATACACAAAAAAACCTACATAGGCAGGGGGAGATGTTTCAGTTCCCCCACGCTTGACGACAGAGGTGGCTTTTAAGGAGTTTACGAAAGTTATCTGGTTTCGACGCCAGCATCTTCCCCATTAGGCCACACCGGCTTTCTCAAAAGTTCCATATCAGTGGCTGAAACTTTCTTTCCCCCTCTTTTCTTCCTCTCAGAGTCCCATTCAAGTTTGATGACGCAGCAAGAACGTTCATCGCCTCTTCCGGGATCCCCTCCATCTCCTTCAGCCTCAACAACGTGAGTCCTGACTTCGCCCTTCAGCGCTGTAGCTTTCCAGTCGGCCTCTGTTGACGTTGGGTGAAAGCTGCTTTCAGAACTGGGGGGTCTTGGTGGGCAGCAAATTCCAGATTAATGTGGAAAATACCCATCCCACTCAGGAGCTGGGCTTCGGAGAGATTGTGTTCACCAGCAAGCTCTTTGATGACATAGTCTAAGCTAGGGCTCTCCAAGGTTGTCCACTTGTGGACTGAGCGTTGGAAGTTCACAACTTTTAAAATTGGACATACACACACACACCCCTGCTATTGTGGGGCAGGCCTACAGGTATGACCACAATTAAGCCCAGAAGCCCTGTTGCTAAGTGTTCTGTTGAGCTCTCTGGTACAGTGTTTCCCAACCTTGGCAACTTGAAGATATCTGGACTTCAACTCCCAGAATTCCCCAGCCAGCAAATGCTGGCTGGGGAATTCTGGGAGTTGAAGTCCAGATATCTTCAAGTTGCCAAGGTTGGGAAACACTGCTCTGGTAGACTCCTCCCGAAAATGCACAGATACAATTTCAGACACAGACACGTTTGAAAATTCAAAACAATGTTCTTTATAATAAAAAGTCACTTAAACCAAGTCCTCTTTTGGTATAGCAAAGAGCCCTCGTCTCCAAACTGGTAATTGGTACAAGTCCCTTATCAGTTCTGAGATACTTAGCTTGCAGCTGTGAGGCCATTCACAGTCCTTCTTCTTTCACAAAGTGAAACACACTTTGCCCTGGTTTAGTTTCAAAGCGGGGAAAAATCAGCACACAAAAAGTCAAAGTCAGCAAAGCAGTCACGAAACACAACGATCAGATAATCCTCCACAATGGCCAAACCCACAGGCTGCTCTTTATAGCAGCCTCACTAATGACCACAGCCCCACCCAACCACAGGTGGCCTCGTTTTCTTTGATAATAATCTCTCAGTTGTTGCTGCCTATGCATCGCTCTCCGCATGCGTGGCTGTATCATTAACTCTTGTTCCGAATCCAAGGAGGAGCTAGAGAATTGATCTCCTTCTGAGCTGTCTGCCACACTCTCCTCCTCCCTGTCACTCATGTCTTCTTGGTCAGAGGAGCCTTCATTAGCAGACTCCACCGGGGGCAAACCAGGCCTGCAGCATGTGGATGTCTCCCCCACATCCACAGTCCTTGGGGCAGGAGCTGGGCCAGAGCTAACCACAACACTAAGTAAAATAGCTGTTTGGTGAATTTTGTCTTATTATTACCACCTTTCCTTCCATGATCGTTAAATGCATCTTTGCTTGTCAGAAGGTCGCAAAAGGGAATTTACAGTCCAGCCGTCATAAATAGGAGCCAATTGCCCAGCACCTGAATTTTGATCATGTGACCATGGAGATGTTGCATAAGTGAAAAATGGTCGTGTCACTTTTTTCAAAGCCAGTCAGGTTGGAAGGTCACTAAATAACAGTTGGCAATAGTACTCAGACTAGCACTTAAATAGCAGTAGCACTTAAAACTAGACAAACCCAATTCCTGCAATTGTCCTTCATATCTTTGTTGCTCTTCTCTGCACCCTTTCTAAGATTTCAGCTTTTTTTTATATATTGTGGTGACTACAGTGTATATAATGTGAATAAGAGTATGAAATTATGGGATGACAGGAAACAGTGTATATATTGAATAGGAAAAAGAGGGGAAATGTTTGAGTATATAACAACAGCCATACTAGGAAAATGTGGAAATGAGAAGGAAATTACGATGGCATAAAGCTGTATTAATGGAATTATATTTTTACATATATGCGATGCACATGTTTGCTTTGCATGTTGTATGGTTCGTTTGTTTTTGGTTTTTTAGTTGGAAAATTGCAGTAAAAATTATTTTTTAAAATCTGGGTCCTCATTTTTACCCATCTCGAAAGGACAGAAGGTGCCTGGTGGGATTTGAACTGCCAAACTGCTGGCAGCTGTTGAGTACTGCACTCTAACCACTATGGCATCAAGGCTCAATGAACTGTTGTAAGTCTAGGACTACCTGTATAGGAGAGGGGGGCCTGTCCATTGGAGCAGAGATCGGATTAGTTTCCGTGCTGTGAAATCTTGCCGGGGGTGGGACATTATTTTGCCAGACGTTTTGACCATTGTATGTGATGGCAAACACTCTTGCTTCTAAGCACTGAGGAAGCGGCTGGAGAAATGGGGTGATTCCTACTACAAGGCCCAACTCACCAAAACTCCCACTTTCTCTCTCGACAATCCATTGCTACTGGAAAACTTGCCTAGAGGAAAAATAAGGCCCCAGAAAAGACCCCGCTCGGCGTGAAAGGGCTCACCGTTTTGCTTCTCCCTCGCAGGGCGGAGACTCCTATCCATACCCCTATTTTGGCACGGCGGAGGACAACCCAGGCAACCTGCTCACGGCCTTCAGCAACAATATCAACCAGATGGAGAATACGATGCGGTTGGCGGCTGAAATAGCCGGCCGGATGGCTCTCAGGTTGACCCACGATCGGGAACTCTACCTGGATTACAAGAGCTACGACGGCTGGCTGCACAATTTTGTCCGGAGCCTGCTCCCTTACCAGAAGGACATGAAGGTAAAGGGTGCAGGAGACAGTTGGTTATACCAGTGTTTCCCAACCTTGGCCTCTTGAAGATATCTGGACTTCAACTTGGCATTCGCTGGCTGGGGAATTCTGGGAGTTGAAGTCCAAATACCTTCAAGGGGCCAAGGTTGGGAAACACTGGGTTATACGACTGAGGGGGGTGGTAAAACAGACAATGGGAGCAGCTGGGGAGGGCTCCCATCTCTGGAAAGCCTAGAAAACAGAGGTGGAATAGACTCTGTCGAGACGTATCCGACTCTGTTTGTTCGCCACCTAGGCTTCCTGACGAGACAATACAGCACAGACAGAGTCCCCAAACCCTCCTTTTATTTTAACGGCTGTGAATTCTCTTCATTCCCAGCTGTAATAGGCTCAGGGTCTCGAAATTGGGTTGTCGGTTTTTCAGCGGACAAGCTCAGCATCTTTAATAATAATAAATTTATTGTCATTGTCAAAAACAACAAATTGTCATTGGCAACGAAAGTCGTGTGACACCCAGAGACCAGTCCCACCATACATAAAATTAGAATACGTAAATTTAAAAATAGAATAAAAAATAAAATGTCCCACCCACTACAAATTCCCCACCCTAAACCACTCAACCATCTACATGACAAACCAAGTAATATTGTAATATAAGTCATTTAACCGCTGAGGCATTATGCCCACCTATAGAAAGAGGAGGTATTTATTTATTAAATGTATATGCCACCCACTTCGGTGTCAAAGCAACTCTGGGCCGCAGGGAACAGCGTAAAAATGAAGTCCGAAACATATTAAACTGAACAGATTAAATTAATTAAAATCCAAAGTGTGTTCATTTGGAAATGCTGTGGGTAGCCAAAGATAGATGGATGGATAGATGGATAGATAAATAGAAGAGAGATTGAGAGATTCGTGGCCGGGCAGACAGACAGACAGATCAGTGCTAGAAGGAAGTTGGGGTTTGGAGGATGGAGGATGGAGGAAGAAAAAAGATTATGGGTTCCCTGGCACTCTCCAAGTTTTTTGCAGATATCTCATTATTATTATTATTATTATTATTATTATTATTATTATTATTAGAATAGAATAGAATAGAATTTTATTGGCCAAGTGTGATTGGACACACAAGGAATTTGTCTTGGTGCATATGCTCTCAACGTACATAAAATAAAATATACATTTGTCAAGAATCATGTGGTACAACACTTAATGATTGTCATAGGGGTCAAATAAGCAATGAAGAAGCAATATTAATAAAAATCTTAGGATATACGCAACAAGTTACAGTCATACAGTCAACATGGGAGGAAATGGGTGATAGGAATGATGAGGAAAACTAGTAGAATAGAAGTGCAGATTTAGTAGAAAGTCTGACAGTGTTGAGGGAATTATTTGTTTAGTAGAGTGATGGCGTTCGGGAAAAAACTGTTCTTGTGTCTAGTTGTCTTGGTGTGCAGTGCTCTGTAGCGACGTTTTGAGGGTAGGAGTTGAAACAATTTGTGTCCAGGATGTGAGGGGTCAGTAAATATTTTACCCGCCCTCTTTTTGACTCGTGCAGTATACAGGTCCTCAATGGAAGGCAGATTGGCAGCAATTGTTTTTTCTGCAATTCTGATTATCCTCTGAAGTCTGTGTCGGTCCTGTTGGGTTGCAGCACCAAACCAGACAGTTATAGAGGTGCAGATGACAGACTCAATGATTCCTCTATAGAACTGAATCAGCAGCTCCTTGGGCAGTTTGAGCTTCCTGAGCTGGCGCAGAAAGAACATTCTTTGTTGTGCTTTTTTGATGATGTTTTTGATGTTAGGTGACCATTTTAGGTCTTGAGATATGATAGAACCTAGAAATTTGAAGGTCTCTACAGTTGATACTGTGTTGTCTAGTATTGTGAGAGGTGGAAGGGTGGAAGGGTTTCTCTTAAAGTCTACCACCATTTCTACAGTTTTGAGTGTGTTCAGTTCTAGATTGTTCTGGTCACACCACAAGGATAGTTGTTCAACTTCCCGTCTGTATGCAGATTCATCATTGTCTCGAATGAGTCCAATCACTGTTGTATCATCTGCAAACTTCAGTAGTTTAACAGATGGATCGTATGAGATTATTATTATTTATTAGATTTGTATGCCGCCCCGTAGACTCGGGGCGGCTCACAACAATAATAAAACAATGTATAACAAATATAATAATTAAAAGTCACTAAAAACCCCTTATTTACAAAGAAAGACGTACACACAAACATACCATGCATAAACTATATAGGCCTGGGGGAGATGTCTCAGGTCCCCCATGCCTGACGGCAGAGGTGGGTTTTAAGGAGTTTACGAAAGGCAAGGAGGGTGGGGGCAGTTCTAATCTCCAGGGGGAGTTGGTTCCAGAGGGTCAGGGCCGCCACAGAGAAGGCTCTTCCCCTGGCTCCCGCCAAACGGCATTGTTTAGTCAACAGGACCCGGAGAAGGCCAACTCTGTGGGACCTAACTGGGTAAACTAGGTAGCATCCGTACTAAAAGAGAGGGAAGTGTTCACTGATGACATCACCTAGTTGGGTAATAAAATGTCTGTAAGAAAAGCACCAAGCTCAGCATCCAGACACCCCTAAGATACCCTGGACATCTGGGCTATTGGGGCTACAACAGAGATTGCCCGGTTTACATTGCCAGATTTTAGGGCAGTGTTTTTAAGGTTCAACCCAGGGGTGGGCTACCCAGACAGGGGGAAACGCAGTGGGGCAGCGAAAATGTAGCTCCACCCCAGAGCACCCAATTTGCACTGAAAGACGTTGAAAGAAAAGGCAGGGCGTCCTGCATAAGCCCCGCCCACAGTGTGGTAGTAAAACATTTGGTAGCCCTTCACTGGTGCAAATTAGCATCAAAATGCGTTAACTGGCGTTTGCGTCTAGAGCACAAATGTCGTTAACGCTTGACAAATCCCTGAAATAAAATGGCAAGGCAGCTCTGTTGCTGGTCCTTGTTGTTTAACCTACCGGTTGTGTATAGTATGATTGAGTAGTAGTGTTTGTTTTTTAACAATAGGGGGGTTTAGCCATAGTTTTTAATTATTGGATTTATTGTACATTGTTTATTGTTGCTGTGAGCCACCCCGAGTCTTCGGAGAGGGGCAGCATACAAATCTAATAAATTATTATTATTATTATTATTATTATTATTATTATTATTATTATTATTATTATGTCAATACAACTCAGCAAACGAGATCACTATGCTGAATTTTGTATTTCATCATTATTATTATTATTATTATCATCATCATCAATATAATACATCAAACGAGATCACTATGCTGGATTTCGTTTTTCATCACCAGTGAGGTGCTTTCCAAGCACCTAGGACTGCGTGATGTAGCGGCGAATTATGTTTGCCGATCCCAGTAAAGTGGCCTTTTGCAATTGACAGATGGAGATTTTGTCAATTCTGATGGTTTTCAAATGTCCACTGAGACCCTTTGGCATTATGCCCAGCGTGCCAAGTGCCACTGGGACCACTTTCACGGGCTTATGCCAGAGTCGTTGCAGCTCAAATTATTATTATTATTATTATTATTATTATTATTATTATTATTATTATTATGTCAATACAACTCAGCAAATGAGATCACTATGCTGGATTTCGTATTTCATCATCATCATTATTATTATCATCATCATCATCATCATCATCATCATTATTATTATTATTATTATTATTATTATTATTATTATGTCAGTACAACACAGCAAACGAGATCACTATGCTGGATTTCGTATTTCATCCCCAGTCGGGCGCTTCCCAAGCACCTAGGACTGCGTGATGTAGGGGCGAATTATGTCTGCCGATCCCAGTAAAGCGGCTTTTGCAATTGACAGGTGGAGATTTTGTCAATTCCGATGGTTTTCAAATGTCCACCGAGATCCTTTGGCCCTGCGCCCAGCGTGCCAAGTACCACTGGGACCACTTTCACGGGCTTATGCCAGAGTCGTTGCAGCTCGATTTTTAGACCTTCGTCTTTCACTAATTTCTCTAGCTGCTTCTCCTCAATTCTGCTGTCTCCTGGGATTGCGATGTCGATGATCCATATTATTATTATTAGTAGTAGTAGTAGTATTATTCTCTTCTGCTGCAGCAACGGGGTTTGATGATCCAGTGGCTCTTTGAGGCCCGCGGGGATTTTACTCGGGCAACCACTGCGCTGACCCAGGATGTGAAAAACACGGACCTCTTCAACAGGGATGCGTCCCGTCTCCTGAATGACCGACTGATGAAAGTGAGCCTCCTTCGATTTTCTTCTCCCTTCTCACTAACTAACCTTGGTTCTGTCTGAGCGAGTCCTGTTGGTTGCCCTGAGCCTTCAGAAAAATAGAATAGAGCTGGATTGGACCTTGGCGGTCATCTAGTCCAACCCCCTGCTCAGGGAATGGAGCACCCACAACCCCTGAAGGCAACTTCTGTTTCACTGATGGTTTTTCCTTAGTTTTCAGGTTGCTTCTTTCTTAGTTTCCATTATTTCTTGCCCTGCTTTCAGCTGTTTTGGAAAATAAATTGGAACATACACACACACGCACCTAACCTCGAATATTGAAGTATGGCCATCATGTCTCTTTCCTAAGTTTTGTCTTTTCTCCTAAACTGGCCCAACCCAAATCCTGCAACCGTTCTCCGTATGTTTCAACCTCCAGGCCCTCAGTCACTCTTCTCGGCGTTTTTTCCCCCAAAGTCTCAACATCTTTTTAGTTGCGTCTTTTTAACTAAGTGTTGCTGGCTTGGGAATTTAAGTCCACGCATCTTCAAAAGTGGCCACCTATTTCTCCACGGCTTAGCCGCTTGGTATGACATCATCTACGACCGCGCCTTATCTAGATCGGAATTTATAGGGGAATGTCATGGAAATATCAGGGGATTTCAAAATCCTTCCCCCCCCCCCCCCGGACACCCTGACCATAGCAATCTAACCTCCCTTTGAAAGTGTTTGCAAAACCCCTGCCTTCAACGCTGCCTTTCTTTGCAGGTGGAGTACCTGTTCCTCTCCCCCTACGTCTCCCCCAAGGACACGCCCTTCCGCCACATCCTCCTGGGCTCCGGATCTCACACCACCCAGGCCCTGCTGGACCACATCGGCCTTCTGAGGACCAACGCGAGCGCTTTCGACGAAGACCTCTTCAAGAACCAGCTGGCTCTCTTGACTTGGACCATCCAAGGAGCCGCCAACGCCCTCGCCGGGGACATTTGGGACATTAATAACGAACTCTGAATCCCCCCCTCCCCACTTCCGAAAGAGCACCCCCACCCTCTTTCTCCCAACCCGTTGCACAGTTACACCTCTAGCTTTTCAGCAGAATTTTAAAGACGCCCCAAAGCCCGAGGAGGAAGAGTAGGGATTCGAACCTTGGGAGAGATTTTTAGGTGTAAATTGATGTCTCTGCCCAATGTTGCTGATAAGCCCCCTTAGCAATCTTAAAAGGAACTCTGTTTTTCGAGTAAGCAAATCCCGGCGTCCAACTGGACAGGAAGTCCATACGCTGACCACGTTCCAGTTGGCATTAAACTCAAGGCTCAAATTCGTATCCTTCGACTGCTTGGGGAGGCGAGAACCAGGTTCGAGTCTCCCAAACATTACTAAGAGCCTTTGCATCAGCCCTGGAATGTGGAGCCTTCTGCTTTCTGTCCAGTTCCTCTCTGGCCGCTTACTCGGGGAAACGAGGTCAATGGGAGATAGGTCCGGCGGGCACGATTTAGGAATCGGCAACGGGAAGTCCTTTTTGGAGAGAGCTGGGTTTGTCTTTTGTCTTCTTGCTTTGTGGCCTCCTGGGAAAACGCACCACGAGCCTTCCCATCGGTCACACTAGGGAGAATGAGGGTGGATTCACCTGGACTCTTGGTCCTGAGAGATATTTATTAGTTATTTATTTATCAGTGACAGTGTTCACTATAAATGCTATTTGTGTTCTACCGAATATAATTATCGGAAGCAGTGACTTCCATAATTATGACAGTTATACTGTCGTTTTTTTGATATAAGTAATTAAAAGCAGCATCTGCTAACCATGAGGAGGAGAACTGGAGATTTGGGGGCCCTCGAGCCTTCACTGGCTTGCAGGAATGGCGGTGAACACCGGGGGGGGGGGGGGGGGATAAGCCCAAGGTTTAGAAACGGGGAAGCAAATTTCCCTCCACCGCAGCGTTTTAAGAGCTCACCTTGGAGAGATTCTGCAGTCGCCGCCTCTTCTGCGGTGCGGAAGGCAGAAAACAGCCCTGGTGCCCTCCAGATGTGCTGGGCTGCGCCCCGGGATTTGAGCAGCTGTGCCTGCTTGAAATTCTGCTTGGAGGGTGGCCCCTTTGACGCCCAGGTTTGGTCTCGATCCCTCCAGATCGGGGGGTCTTCCAACCTTGGCCACTTTCAATACATGTGGATTTCAACTCCCAGAATTCCCCAGCCAGCCGTGTCCCGTTTTCTCTTCCCACCTAAAGTGGAGAGATTGCAGAGGAAGGGACTTAAGAGAGTAAGGCTGAGGAATTCTGGGAGTTGAAGTCCACAAGGCTTCCAAGTTGCCAAGGTTGGAGACCCCTGGTCTGGATTGTCGCTTCACTCGACAGACCCAGAGGGATCTTGTCCACATTCCTTGAGATTTCTGCCTACCCAGAAGTGGCCAGTGACTGCAGAAACACCCCCCCCTTCCCCACGTGGGTTCTGACCTCGGGCCTCCCCCCTTGCTTTTCCCGCAAGGGCTAAGTGGAAGGGAATTGGCTGCAGGGTTTTGTGCCCCCCTGGGCCATCGCAGAAGAAAAACCTCCAGTCCTGCATAGTGACGGTGAAACCCATTATCGGGGGCAGGGTCTCCCATAATGTCCAAGAACCAGGTAGCTTTTGTCTACCGGAGTGTTATATCGGAGGCAGTGACCTCCATATGTTGCACTGAAAAGGGTGTCTTTATAATTATCGGGGACAGTGTTCCCCATAATTTTTTTTATCTAAATGCTCGTCGCCTGCAGAGCATGGTCGTTAGTATCTAACATGAATTATTTGAAACCTGGTACAACTGTCTCTTTCTGTCTCCAGGTACAGGGTGAGGGGAAGGGTCCTTCGGCGCAGGCTGCGTGAGAACCTGTTTTAGGGGAGGGGGCATCGGCGACTCTGGCTTGGCCAGGTTTGCCCTGCTTACCCAGCGCTTAACCGAAATCTCCCCCTTCCGCTCAGTTGCTCGGCCCTTCCTTGCCCTAAGGAAGCAGAGTTGGCCGCCTTTCCTCTCTTGACCAGGAATCCTGGCTTGTTCTCCAAACAGCTTCGAGTCACGCAGGAGTGGTGCCGGGGGGAAGCTAGAGCCCTGTGTGTTACTTAAGGGCGTAGACTTTCTCTAAAACATTCATCTATGTCCCCTTCCCACCCGCCCCCCTCTCTCTTTCTCTTGTTTGTAAAGCTTGAAGTGATTTCCTGGGTGAATGTACACATGGGAATTGCTTGTGATAAAAGAGGAATCGTCCGGATTTAAGTCAGAAACAGGTCAGGAAGAACCTGCAAAACCAGGGACAACAGATCTGTTGGTATTTTTTTTTTCCTGTTTCGCATCGCTAGCCAAAAGATCTCTAGTCTAAAAGAACCTGTAGGAACCTTTTAAGGCAGGGGGGCTTCAAACTTGGCAGCTTTAAGACTTGTGGACTCCAACTCCCAGAATTCCGTGTCCCGTTTTCTAAAATTCAGAGATTGCAGAGGAAGGGATCACAAGAGAGCTAAATTATGCCGACTGGAGAACTCTGGGAGTTGAAGTCCACAAGTCTTAATGTTGCCTAAGTTTGAAGGCCTCTGTTCTAAGGTGGCTTTGAAATGAATTTCACTTGCCCTGGCTTTCCAAAACGCCCTCACTTGCTTGTGTTTTCTGCTTTTGGCACGGAGGGGCCCGAACAATTAAAAAAAAAATAGAATTTGTATACAGAAAACTGACTGAGATCGAGAATAATTCCAGGCATGCTTGCTATAAAAAAATACCTTGGTGGGATTTTGGCTGAGCTTGGAAAGAGGAAAGCACGCCCGTTTTTTTAGCCCATCTCCGGGTGTCGGTAATTCAAATCAAAGGCTGTTGCAATTTCAGACCTGTTTTCGTTTGTGTGAAGAAGAAGAAGAAAAGTCGGCTTTGTCAACCCTCCCATGCGAAGTTTCCTTCCCTGCGTTGCATAAAGCAGAGGCCCCGATGTCTCTTTGTGTGTGTGTGTGTATATTGTTTCCATAGCACTGCATGCACCCCGGGTGCGTTGAAAGCATTAGAGGTAGTTGTGAAGGAAAAGAAAGGAAAATTACACGAATAAATGTTGGTGTTGATCCTGATATGCTGCAACCTTTTTTCCTCTAGAATTAGAGACCGCTGTCTTTGATGCAATCACTGTTTGAAAAATGCAAAACCTGACTTGGCTCTTCCTTCATTAAAGGAAAAAAAACAACACCCCAAACTGGCAGCTTGGAAAATGTGATTATTTGGGGGGAGATTTGCAGTGGGGTGGCGGGAGGGATAGTGGGTGACGGATGGTATGTATCTAGTGGTACCTCTGCTTACGAACTTAATTCGTTCTCTGACCAGGTTCTTAAGTAGAAAAGTTTGTAAGAAGAAACAATTTTTCCCATAGGAATCAATGTAAAAGCAAATAATGTGTGTGATTGGGGAAATCACAAAAAGGGTGGAGGCCCTTTTCCTCCTAGGAGATTCCTAGAGAGGCCCCACTGAGGCTTCTCCCCGCCTTTTCCGGTGCTGTTTCCTCCCAGGAGATTCTTAGGCCCCGCGGAGGCTTCTCCCTGCCTTTTCCAGCCTTGTTTCCTTCCAGGGGATTCCTAGAGCGGCCCCATGGAGGCTTCTCCCTGCTTTTTCCAGTCCTGTTTTCCCAGGAGATTCCTAGAGAGGCCCCATGGAGGCTTCTCCCTGCCTTTTCCAGCCTTGTTTCCTTCCAGGAGATTCCTAGAGAGGCCCCACGGAGGCTTCTCCCCGCCTTTTCCGGGCCTGTTTCTTGCCAGGAGATTGCTAGAGAGGCCTCACAGAGGCTTCTCCCTGCCTTTTCCGGTTACAGTTTCGGAGGCTCGGGTTTGTAAGTGGAAAATGGTTCTTGAGAAGAGGCAAAAAAATCTGGTTCTTAACTAGAAAAGTTCATAAGTAGAGCCGTTCATAAATAGGTAGAGGTACCACTGTATTTGAAATGAATGTACGTTGTTAAGTGAAACACGTTTTAAAATGAGTTTTACCCTATTTTATAACTTTCCCTGTTAAGTGAATCACTGTGATTGTGTTCGGTTAGTAACACGGACGTTAAGTGAATTTGGCTCTCCTATTAACGTCGCTTGCCAGAAGGTTACAAAAAGGGGATCACATAACTCCACGTACATTGCAAGCATCATAAATATGAGTCACTGGCCATAAGTGTGGGGAAATTATTTATTTTTATTAATTTGGTTTCTATGCAGTCCCTCTCCAAAGACTCAGAGCGGCTTACAACATAATAATAACAATAAATGACAGTAGCAAATCCAGTTAATTAACTAAATAACTGACCTAAAATCTTTAATACTGTATTTTAAAGATCAATCGTACACATTCAGACCTCGGCCATACATTAAATTCATTGGCCGGGGGACCTAAGATCTAATGGCCCCAAGCCTGGCGGCACATACGGAAAGTAAGAGAGAGTATCTCCAGGGGAGCTGATTCCAGAGGGCTGGGGCCCCCACAGAGAAGGCCCTTTTCCTTGACCCCGCCAAGCGACATTGTCACAAGTTTCTTTTCTTTTCCCACTTGTAATTCTGAACGGTTTTATTCAACAAAATGATTGTTAATGTGTCAAAAAGCAAGGTTTTATTTTATTTATTGTATTTCTAGTTTGCTCAACTCCCTGTTTTACACCTGGGCAGGAAGAACCAAAGGGACAAGGACAGATTAGGCGAAACGCTCTGATAGGGACCTTGGAGCCCTGGTGCAGTGATTTTCAAACTTTTTTGAGCACATTTTTTACATTTACAAAATCCTGGGGCACACCACCAACCAAAATGATACTAACACAGTACATATTATACATATAGTTAATAATATAGTTTCTAAATGTATTTATACTCAGTGTGAAACCTCGGCCTGTTTCAGGATAGACATAACCAGCTGAGGCTTCATCTAGTGGTGGCAACATCTCCCTCCAGTCCTGACCAGGATTAGAAACCGGGACCACGGGGAGGAGTAGCAGCTACAACTACTCGCCGCGGCCACACAATGACAAGTGCGCGGCAGCCTGAGCGGGGACCTTCCTGGGTGTGGATGAGAGGCGGCCTGCTATTGGTTCATCGCTAGTGGTCGGGATGAATCCTAGAAGGTGATTGGTCAGTGAGCATTCCCTGTGGCTCTGCTCTTCCTGTCGCTGAGAGATGGAGGGATTGTGAGGGGAAGGTTTGTGTTCGTGTGGAGGCGGCTGGTGGTGGGCCGGATAAATGGCCTCCACGGGCTGTATCCGGCACACGGGCCGTAGTTTGGGGACCCATGTTTAATTTTCCCATGGCACACCTGACCATGTCTCATGGCACACTAGTTGAAAAACACTGCCCTAGTGCAATGTTTCCCAACCTTGGCTACTGAAAGATATTTGGACTTCAACTCTCAGAATTCCCCAGCCAGCATTCGCTGGCTGGGGAATTCTGGGAGTTGAAGTCCAAATATCTTCAAGTTGCCAAGGTTGGGAAACACTGCCCTAGTGGACACTTAATGGCGAACCCATGGCACGTGTGCCACAGGTGGCATGTGGAACAGCATTGCAAGGCATGTGAGGCGTTGCTCTATGTCAGTTCCAATGCGCATGTATGTGCTAGCCAGCTGATTTTCAGCCTTGGAGTAGGCCATTTCCGCCCTCCAGAGGCTTCAGGGGAGCTTCCCTGAAGGCCCGGAGTGTAAAAAAAAAAAACCCAAGGGACAAACCGGAAATTCAGGAAAACAGGCTTCCTTTGTGCCCATTGTGCTGTTTTTCGCACTCCAGGGCTTCAGGAAGCTTCCTGGAACCCTCCAGAGTGGAAAAAACAGCACAATAGGCACAAAGGAAGTCCATTTTCCCGAACTTCCGGTTTGTGCGCAGGGTCATTTGTCCACCATCCCAGGCTTCGCTGAGGGCCCTGCGCATGAGCAGGGTCAGGGGAGAGATATTGTACGCATGCACAGGGTCAGCACAGGGGTTTGCGCATGCATGGGGGGAAGGGAAGGGATGTGCGCATGAACACACACCCTTTTGGCACATGAATCGAAAAAGGGTTGCCATCACTGTGGTAGACGATCCCTTAAATATGAGCCAGTCATGGGCGGCAGCAGCCAAAAAAGCCAACACAATCCTTCGTGGTATAAACACAGAGTCAAAATCACATGAAAGATTTAGCACTGCCTTACAAAGCCTCAGTCAGGCCACACCTGGAATACTTGCACTCAGTTTTGGACACCACGTTACCAAAGAAGGATAGAATTCTCTATTGGCCAAGTGTAACTGGACACAGGGCCGCCGATAGGCCAGTATTACTGCTACTGGCGTCAGGGGCCCGGCCAAATTGAAAATGGGGGGGGGGTAATACATAATTGATATGTCACAAAATAAAGTAGTTTTAAAATGGGGGGAGGACAGACACTTAGGCTGTATGGGGCCCCAAAATTCCTGATGGCGGCCCTGACTGGACACCCAAGGAATTTGTCTCTGGTGCAGAGGCTGTCAGTGGACATAAAAGAAAAATATACATTTGTCGAGAATTATGAGGTGCAACACTTAATGATGGTCATAGGGGTTAAATAAGCAATGAAGAACAATATTAATAAAAATCTTAAGGATACAAGCAACAAGTTACAGTCATACAGAGGAACAACCATTTCACCCATTTCCTCCCACTTTTGATTGTAAGACTAACTTGTTGCCTGTATCCTTAAGATTTATATCAATATTGATTGTTTCCTGATTGCTTATTTGACCCCTATGACAATCCTTAAGTGTTTTTTACTTCATGATTCTTGACAAATGTCTTTTTTACTTTATGTACACTGAGAGCATCTGCACCAAAGACAAATTCCTTCTGTGTCCAATCACACTTGGCCAATAAAGAATGCATAGCTAGGGGTATAACAAGCAGGAAGAGGGAGATTGTGATCCCCTTATATAGAGCGCTGGTGAGACCACATTTGGAGTACTGTGTTCAGTTCTGGAGACCTCACCTACAAAAAGATATTGGCAAAATTGAACGGGTCCAAAGACGGGCTACAAGAATGGTGGAAGGTCTTAAGTATAAAACATATCAGGAAAGACTGAATGAACTCAATCTGTATAGTCTGGAAGACAGAAGGAAAAGGGGGGACATGATCGAAACATTTAAATATGTTAAAGGGTTAAATAGGGTTCAGGAGGGAAGTGTTTTTAACAGGAAAGTGAACACAAGAACAAGGGGACACAATCTGAAGTTAGTTGGGGGAAAGATCAAAGGCAACATGAGAAAATATTATTTTACTGAAAGAGTAGTAGATCCTTGGAACAAACTTCCAGCAGACGTGGTTGGTAAATCCACAGGGACTGAATTTAAACCTGCCTGGGATAAACATAGATCCATCCTAAGATAAAATACAGGAAATAGTAAAAGGGCAGACTAGATGGACCAAGAGGTCTTTTTCTGCCGTCAGTCTTCTATGTTTCTATGTTTCTATATTTTCTTTTATGTCCACTGAGAGCATCTGCACCAAAGACAAATTCCTTGTGGATTCAATCACACTTGGCCAATAAACTATCCTATCCTATTCTATTCTATTTTCCATGGAGGGGAGGAGATAGCAGCCAGCTGTGGATTGACTCGTCCGTCAGCCAATGAGGACTGAGCCTGTTTTTCAATATCCTTTCTGCCAAGGAAGCCATTTTCCCGCTTTTGGTGAATTCCAAGGTACAGGCTTGTAGTATGGTCAACTTGTGCGAATTGTGACAGAAAAGTTTTATACATGCGCAGGGGAAAAACACTCGGGAAATACCATAGTTAGTGAGGTATAAGATAACAAAAAACCAGGAAAAATACACCCACCCACCCCAATAATCAATTAGACAAATTAGTGGGAGGCCGCTGACTGCTCTCCCCTACTACGAAAATGACCATTCAGGCAAGGAGAACAACGGTTCATTCTATTCTATTCTATTCTATTCTATCTTCTATTCTACTCTACTCTATTCTATCTTCTATTCTATTCTGTAGTCTATTCTATTCTATCTTCTATAGTCTATTCTATATTCTATTCTATCTTCTATTCTATTCTATCTTCTATTCTATTCTATCTTCTATTCTATTCTATCTTCTATTCTATAGTCTATTCTATTCTATCTTCTATTCTATTCTATAGTCTATTCTATTCTATAGTCTATTCTATTCTATAGTCTATTCTATTCTATCTTCTATTCTATTCTATAGTGTATTCTATTCTATTCTATTCTATGGTCTATTCTATTCTATATTCTATTCTATTCTATTCTATCTTCTATTCTATGGTCTATTCTATTCTATCTTATATTCTATTCTACATTCTATTCTATTTTATTCTACATTCTATTCTATATTATATTATATTATATTCCATTCCATTCCTTCTTCTATCTTCTCTTTTCTTCTCTTCTCCTCTGCTCTCTTCTCTCCCCTCCTCTCTTCTCTCTTTATTCTTTCCTTATTCCTTGTTTTATTCTATTCTATTCTATTCTATAGTCATTAGTGGGAGGAAATGAGTGATAGGAATGATGAGAAAAAAACTAGTAGTAATACTAGTGCAGAGTTAGTGAATAGTTTGACAGTGTTGAGGGAACTATTTGTTTAGCAGAGTGATGGCCTTTGGGAAAAAACTGTTCTTGTGTCTAGCTGTCTTGGTGTGCAGGGCTTTGTAGCGACGCTTTGAGGGTATAAGATAAAATTTTATTTATTTTATTTGTTTGTTTTGTCAAGGACATATTGGTGGTATGCAAAGATAAAATAATATTCATATACATGATACCAGTAAAAAAGAAACATTAGGACAGGGGACGGAAGGCACACTGGTGCACTTGTGCACTTATGCATAAAACAGTTTGTGTCCAGGATGTGAGGGGTCAGTAACTATTTCCACGTCCCTCTTTTTAACTCATGCAGTCTACAGGTCCTCAATGGAAGGTAGGTTGGCAGCCATTGTTTTGTTCTGCAGTTCTGATTCTCCCCTGAAGTCCGTGTCGGTCTTGTTGGGTTGCAGAACCGAACCAGACAGTGATAGAGGTGCAGATGATGGACTCAATGATTTGTCTGTAGAAGTGGATCAGCAACATCCTTGGGCAGTTTGAGCTTCCTGAGTTGACGCAGAAAGAACATTCTTTGTGGTGCTGTTTAATGACTATAAGTAGAGCAGTGTTTCCCAACCTTGGCAACTTGAAGATATTTGGACTTCAACAGCATTTGCTGGCTGGGGAATTCTGGGAGTTGAAGTCCAAATATCTTCAAGTTGCCAAGGTTGGGAAACACTGAAGTAGAGAGATCAAGAGAGGAATCGGCCTAGAATCCCTACGTAGTCACAAGGATTGACTTCGGATCAGTCACTTATTTATTCATTTATCCATTTATTTATTTATTTATTTATTTATTTATTTATTTATTTATTTATTTATTTATTTATTTATTTATTTATTTATTTATTTATTTATTTATTTATTTATTTATTTATTTATTTATTTATTTATTTATTTATTTATTTATTTATTTATTTATTTATTTATTTATTTATTTATTAGATTTGTATGCCGCCCCTCTCCGTAGACTCGGGGCGGCTCACAACACAATAAAACAGTTCATGACAAATCTAATAATTTACAATTCAAAATATTTTAAAAAACCCATTATTAAGCAGACATACATACAAACATACCATACATAAATTATATAGGCCCGAGGGAAATATCTCAGTTCCCCCATGCCTGACGACAAAGGTGGGTTTTAAGGAGTTTACGAAAGGCATGGAGGGTAGGGGCAGTTCTAATCTCTGGGGGGAGCTGGTTCCAAAGAGTTGGGGCCGCCACAGAGAAAGCTCTTCCCCTGGGGCCCGCCAACCAACATTGTTTAGTCGACGAGACCTGGAGAAGACCCACTCTGTGGGACCTAACTGGTCGCTGGGATTCGTGCAGCAGAAGGCGGTCCCTGAGATATTCTGGTCCGGTGCCATGAAGGGCTTTATAGGTCATAACCAACACTTTGAATTGTGACCGGAAACTGATCGGCAACCAATGCAGACTGTGGAGTGTTGGTGTAACATGGGCATACCTGGGGAAACCCATGACTGCTCTCGCAGCTGCATTCTGCACGATCTGAAGTTTCTGAACACTTTTCTTAGCGATTGCTCACAGTTAAAACCTACCTGGAAGGTGTCAGGTGTGAAAGACCAGGTCCAATGTGAAGGTTCAATTAAAGTGATCCATTCCTGAACAGCCTGCCTGGAGGGATCTTCTCAACAGTGATGGAGGTGCAGATGACGGACTCAGTGATTCCTCTGTAGAAGGAGGCGAAGCGGAGAGGTTGGGGTTTTGCACAGGGGAGTAGAAAGCAAGGAGACGTGCCTGTACGAAGCAACAGACTTCTGAACATCTGTACCCCCTTTGTGGCACATCAGCATCACACCAGCCAGCATCTGCCTCGGAGGCCAGGCACCGGGGACGCTGTGCTAGAGGAGAGAGGCAGAGGCCGGCCGGTGTCTCCTTGCACACAGCGAGCAACACAAGCTGCACGTAGGAGCTGTGAGCAATTTGATTGCAGCGCTGCTCGGCAGATGGAGACGCACACCGCCGGCACCTTCCTTCGGCTCGGTAAGATCGCAGCCGCCGCCTGGCTGGGTTGCATCCAAGGCTTAGGATTTTAAGGGGTGCCCTGCCATTGCCCTCTAGTGATGGTTCAAAATTTGTGTGTCCCCCCCCCCTCAACAATCTGGAGTGGAGTTTGCATTGAGGACTTCAAAAAAAAAAAAATTGGAGCTGGTTAGTAAACTAGGAAGATATTCCCCGATCAATTGTATGTCCCACCGTTCTTTGGGCTGCAATTGGAGGGGAGGTTTGTTTATTTTTTACTACGTTTGGATGCTGCCTACCTCTCTACAAAGTCACTCTGGTGGGTGGCTTAGAGCAGTGTTTCCCAACCTTGGCCACTTGAAGATATCTGGACTTCAACTCCCAGAATTCCCCAGCCAGCATTCTGGGAGTTGAAGTCCAGATATCTTCAAGTGGCCAAGGTTGGGAAACACTGGCTTAGGGAATAAAACATTTAACGGGATCAAAATTGGTTCTTTTCCTCCGTTTTAAATATTAATTTTAATCTTTAGAATTAGAATAGAACAGGGAATGGAATGGAATGGAATAGAATTCTTTATTGTGTGATTGGACACACAAGGAATTTGTCTTTGAATAGAATAGAATTAGAATAGAACTGGGAATGGAAATGGAATAGGGTAGAGTAGAGTAGAGTAGAATAGAATTCTTTATTGGCCAAGTGTGATTGGCCACCAAGGAATTTGTCTTTGAATAGAATAGAGTAGAATAGAATAGAATGGAATAACAGAGTTGAAAGGGACGTTGGAGGTCTTCTAGTCCAGCCCCCTTCATTCCAGACAAATGATTGTCCAACAGCTTCTTATAAACCTCCAGGGATGGAGCATCTACAACCTCTGGTGGCAGGCCGTTCCACTGGTTAATTGTTCTCGCTGTCAGGAAATTTCTCCCTCGTTCTGTCCAGTGATAAACATTTGGATTCTTGGCAACTGACTAATATTTATGAGAGTTGCAGTCAGTGTCCCAGGGTCAAGTGATCCATCACCACCTTTTGGGACTTTCCAACAAGGGGACCGCAATTTGCATAACAACCACGTTACTAACTTCAACTACTGGAGCCATTCACTTAACAACTGTGGCAAGAGAGATTACAGATATGTAATCTAACAGTCCTATGGAAAAGAATGATTTAGCCAAATAACTGTCTGTATAAAATGCAAACGCAGCTACTTGAAACAGTTGCCCAAAGGCTGTGTAAATATTGGTAAGTCAACATATTAGTTGAACCTCTCTCTCTCTCTGTTTCTTCTCTTTCTTCTCTTTACACTCTCTTTTTCTTCCCTTTTCTCTTTCCTTTCCTCCTTCTGTCTTGCTTGTTTTTGTAATTGTATTTGTTTATTTATTTATTTGTTTGTTTGTTTATTTATTAAATTTGTATGCCGCCCCTCTCCGTAGACTCGGGGCGGCTCACAGCTATAGTAGAAAACAATGTAAAATACAAATCTAATATTTAAAAAACTAAAAACCCATAATTTAAAAAACATGCACACAACATACCATACATAAACTATATAGGCCTGGGGAAGATGTCTCAGTTCCCCCATACCTGACGGCAGAGGTGGCTCTTAAGGAGTTTACGAAAGGCAAGGAGAGTGGGGGCAATTCTAATCTCCAGGGGGGAGCTGGTTCCAGAGGGCCGGGGCCGCCACAGAGAAGGCTCTTCCCCTGGGTCCTGCCAGACGACATTGTTTAGTCGACGGGACCCGGAGAAGGCCAACTCTGTGGGACCTAACCGGTCACTGGGATTCATGCGCCAGAAGACGGTCCCGGAGATATTCTGGTCTGATGCCATGAAGGGCTTTATAGGTCATAACCAACACATTTTTATTTGTTTGTTTGTTTTGTCAAGTACATATTGGTGATATACAAAGATATAATAATATTCATATACATGATGCTAGTAAGAGAGAAACATTAGGACAGGGGACGGAAGGCACATGGTGCATTTATACATGCCCCTTACTGACCTCTTAGGAATTGGGAGAGTTCAACAGGGGAGAGTCTAAATGGGTAAAGTTTTGGAGGTTAGGAGTTGATACTACAGAGTCTGGTAGTGAGTTCCATGCATCAACTCCTCACTTACTAAAGTCGTATTTCCTGCAGTCAAGTTTAGAGTGGTTTACTTTGAGTTTGTATCTATTGTGTGCCCGTGTGTTGTCGTGGTTGAAGTTGAAGTAGTCGTTGACTGGAAGGACGTTGTGGCAGATGTTTTGTCTGTTTTTTATATACAAATAACTAATAAAGATATTTTTTAAAAAAACATGGCAAGAGAAGTTGTATAACAGGGTACTATTCACTTCGATCTCTCACTTAGCGATGTAAAATTTGGACTCCATTGTGGTGGCCCTTAAATCGAGGATTATCATTCTATAGGAGCAAAAAAGACTCCCATTGACCTGCAGGGGGCACCAGAGATCTTGTTTATGGACACTTTCAACTTGCAAAACTGTAAACAGTTAGGCAGCTTTTAATTCCAGCTTCGTGTGGATTTCCTTGAAGGGGTGAAAAACAAAATTCCCAGTGGGTTGGCTAGTCCTTTTGATCGCAGTCTTGCTTATTCATAATGGCCCTTAAATAATGATGATGATGATGATAACAACAACAAAAACAACAACAACAACAACAACAATAATAATAATAATAATAGGAACTTGTGCCAGAACTACCATTTACCAGTGGCAAAGAAGTGGTGGGATCATAAGCCCCAAAAAGTGGTCGAAAATGAGCAAGCAAAACTACTGTGGGACTTCCGACTTCAGACTGGCTGAATTCTGAAGCATAACACACCAGACATCCTGATTGTGGAGAAAAAGAAAGTATGGATCATCGACATCGCAATCCCAGGGGACAGCAGAATCGAGGAGAAGCAGCTAGAGAACTTTGTGAAATACGAAGATCTGAGAATCGAGCTGCAACGACTCTGGCATAAGCCCGTGAAAGTGGTCCCAGTGGTACTTGGCATGCTGGACACAGTGCCAAAGGATATCAGCGGACACTTGAAAACCATCGGAATTGACAAAATCTCCATCTGTCAATTGCAAAAGGCCGCTTTACTGGGATCGGCACACATAATTCGCCGCTACTTCACTCAGTCCTAGGTGCTTGGGAAGCGCCCGACTGGGGATGAAATATGAAATCCAGCATAGTGATCTCGTTTGATGTGTTGTATTGATGATGATGATGATGATGATGATGATGATGATGATAATGATAATAATAGCAATAGCAATATCATTTAGACTTATCTACCGTTGCCTAGTGCTTTTACAGCCCTTTCTAAGCAGTTTACAGAATCAGCCTCTTTTGCCCCCAACAATCCGGGTCCCCATTTTAATAAACTTTAACCCAGCTTCTAACCAGGAAAGATTGATTGTGACCCTTTGGTAGCACAAAAACGACAGTCCTACAGTCAAATTGTCTCTTGTGTTTAAATGTTCTTTCGGGCTAGAACAGAATAATAGGATAGAAGAAGAATAGATTAGAATAAGAGGGTTGGGAAGGACCCTGGTGATCAGCTAGTCCAGTGGTTCTCAATTATTTTCTGTTACGCCCCCTCCTGTCCGCGGAAGAATATATGCACTTTGGGAAAAGGAATCCTCAATCTGAGTACAGTATTGTATTGGCAGTTCTGTGTTAGCAAAAACTTCAGAAGAGAAGGATTTAGGGGTAGTGATTTCTGACAGTCTCAAAATGGGTGAGCAGTGTGTTTGGGCTATTGGAAAAGCAAGTAGGATGCTTGGCTGCATAGCTAGAGGTATAACAAGCAGGAAGAGGGAGATTGTGATTCTGCTATACAGAGCGCTGGTGAGACCACATTTGGAATAATACTGTGTTCAGTTCTGGAGACCTCACCTACAAAAAGATATTGACAAAATTGAACGGGTCCAAAGACGAGCTACAAGAATGGTGGAAGGTCTTAAGCATAAAACGTATCAGGAAAGACTTCGTGAACTCCATCTGTAGAGTCTGGAGGACAGAAGGAAAAAGGGGGACACGATCGAAACATTTAAATATGTTAAAGGGTTAAATAAGGTTCAGGAGGGAAGTGTTTTTAATAGGAAAGGGAACACAAGAACAGGGGGGCACAATCTGAGGTTAGTTGGGGGAAAGATCAGAAGCAACGTGAGAAAATATTATTTTACTGAAATAGGAGTAGATGCTTGGAACAAACTTCCAGCAGACGTGGTTGGTCAATCCACAGGAACTGAATGTAAACATGCCTGGGATAAACAGATCCATCCTGAGATAAAATACAGGAAATAGTATAAGGGCAGACTAGATGGACCATGAGGTCTTTTTCTGCCGTCAGACTTCTATGTTTCTAAGAAGTAAACATTTCGCGCATGTCCCCAACTCTCCACCGGGATGATTGTTTGCAATATTTGTCACGTTTTCACTGAAAAAACCTCAAGCATGATTGGGGTGTAATGTGTTTAAGTGAAGCCTTAATTGATTTGGCTTCATGCTGCCCGCTGCCAACATTTTTGGACACAGTGAACATAGCAATCATTCCCCGTCTCCCACCGTAGTCACAGGGAAGCCAAGTGCTCTATGTGCTTCCTGGTCATATTTGGGGAATAAGGCTAAAAGATACGAAGAACGGTTAGAGGAATTAGATAGGGCCAGTCTGGAGAAAAGAAGGACTGGGAGGGGGGGGATATCATAGCGATCTTCTAATATTTGGGGGGCTGCCACAAAGAGGAGGGGATCAACCTATTTTTCAAAGTCCCAGAAGTCAGACAAGAAACAATGGATGGAAACTAAATCAGAGAGGACCTGGAATTCCAACCTGGAATTAAGGAGGAATTTCCCAACAGGGAGGACAATTAACCAGTGGAATGACTTGCCACCAGAAGTCTGGATGCTTCATCACTGGAGGTTTTAAAGAAAAGACTGGACAGACACTTATCTAAAATTGTGTAGGTCTCCTGTTTCTACAGGGGGGTTGGGCTAGATTGCCCCCCAAGGTCCCATCCCCATCTATTTCTGATTTAATGTAGAGGCTTAAAATTAGCTGTTCTGCTGGAGGGAGCTGGGCCGAAGTTGGCTGAATCCCGTTTCTGGAGCAACAAGCATCAGTCTCTGTTACTAAGTGCACAAGACAGCTCAGGTTGCATCGCCCTGGATGAGCAATTCCAGTTTGTCTCTCTTCAATGGAGTTTATTTTTCTACATTGTTGTTTTAAAAAAACTTATCTGTTACATATATTATTGCACACCGGCCAGAGGCCCCCTCTGAAGGAGACAGGTGGTTTAGAAAGACGACAGATAAATAGATAGATAGAAAAATAGATAGATAGATAGGTAGGTAGGTAGGCAGGTGGAGAGAGAGATGGATGGATCGATAGATGGATGATAGAGAGACGATAGATAGATAGATAGATAGATAGATAGATAGATAGATAGATAGATAGATAGATAAGATAGACAGACAGATATAGATAGATAATAATAATAATAATTGAAACATCTCCCCCAGGCCTATACAGTTACATAGAAGAAACATAGAAGACTCACGACAGAAAAAGACCTCATGGTCCATCTAGTCTGCCCCCCACACTATTTTCTGCATTTTATCCTAGGATGGACACATGTCTATCCCAGGCATGCTCAAATTCAGTTACTGTGGATTTACCAACCACGTCCGCTGGAAGTTTGTTCCAAGGATCTACTACTCTTTCAGTTATGTATGGTATGTTTTGTGTATGTTTGCTTTTAATAATGGGCTTTTAGTGTTTCTTTTATTAGATTTGTTATATATTGTTTATTATTGCTGTGAGCCGCCCTGAGTCTACGGAGAGGGGCGGCATACAAATCTAATAAATAAATAAATAAATAAATAAATAAACAAACAAACAAACAAACATTCATAATAATTTATTAGATTTGTATGCCACCCCTCTCCGAAGACTTGGGGCAGCATACAAATGATGATAGACAGCCTCACTCCTTCCCTCTTCTTTTTCATTTTTCTTCTTCCTTTCTTTCCTCCATCCCTCCCTCTCCCTTGTCATTTCTCTTTGTTCTTTCCTCTCTCCCTCTTCCTTTTTCTTCCTTCTTTCCTCCCCCCCCTCTTCCTTTTCATTTCCCTTTCTTCTTTCCTCTCTCCCTTCCTTTCCTCCCTCTTTCTTTCTTTCCGTCTTTCCTCCCTCCCCTCTTCCTTTTCATCTCCCTTCCTTCTTTCTTTCCATCCTTCCCTCTTCCTGTTCATTTCGTTCCTTTTTCCTCCCTCCCTCTTTCTCATCTTCCATCAACCCAACTGCCCAGCAGGAGCAGAGAGTCGGGGGGGGGGGTGTCGGGGGGTGAGTTTTTTGCATCTCCAGCCACGGGGTTCATTGTCCCGCTGTCCCTTCCGCTGAACTTGGCCAGAAAAACGCAGGTGGGCCCTGGAGGTCTTTGTTCAGCTCTTGTGTTCTTTTGCATCCCCGCTGCCTGGGCTACACAGCTGCCATCCAGACAGCCGTCTGGGTCAGAACACTCTGCAAAACTCAGCAGCAGACCCCGACCTTCCCAATAACCGATTGCACACGACATTTGCAAACTCTGGCTCAGCTCATGCTTTTTGCCTAGATATATTGGTTATCTATCTATCTATCTATCTATCTATCTATCTATCTTTCTATCTATCTATCCATGCATCCATCCCATCCCCCCTCTCTCATCTATCTGTCTGTCTACCTACCTACCTACTTACCTGCCTATCTATCCCCCCTCATCCATCCATCCCCCCCTTTCTTTCTATCCATCCATTGTCTATCATCTGTCTGTCTGTCTGTCTGTCTGTCTGTCTATCTATCATTTATTTAATTTTATTTATTTATTTATTAGATTTGTATAGGATAGTAGTAAGTTTGTATAAACTTAAGTAAAAAGTAACAATAAATTACTGTTGTTATTATTGCTGTTATAAATAATATTATTTTAATGATTATTAAATATTTAGTAATTGATTATTATTACAATGAACATTTATTTATCAAACATTTAACAATATTATAACCATACTGTTCTCATAGATATTAGTATTGTTTAGCACGCCCAGCCTCTTTAATCCCCCCATGGCCTGGGCACATTGTGTCATCCAAAAAGAGGCGACGTTTTAGTTTCCAGCTGACTCGGAGGCGCCCGGTTGCAGAAGCAGAGAGGGGGAAATTGGGGTGGGGGGGGAGCAACGTGACCTTCCCCACCGCATCCCCAGGGACCCCGGCGTAACCTGGGCAAAGGAGAGACCCTCCCCAACCGACCATTCCCAAAGTTTCCTACTCAGCCGGTCCTGCCAAGGATCCGAATCCCCCCCCTCCTTAACCGCCCTCCCCCCCGCTCCGGAAGGTGTCCACGCAGTTTTGGCACCTCTCGACACTGCGCCACCGAACCCCCCCTCCCCCTCCCCACCCGCGACTCTCCCCCAGCCGCCTCCGGGCGTCTTGCGACGAGCGGCGTCCTTGGAAGGATGCAGGGATGCAGCAGCGGCTGGACCACTTGGACCCCGGCGCATCCTCCTCCATTTCGTCCTCTCGAGCCGGGAAAAGAGCTTGTCCCGCGGCCGGCGGCAGAGGCGAGCCGCTTTCCCGGAGCTGCGTCGTCATCGCGGCCCGCTTACATAACCCGAGGGGGGGGGGGTGTAATTTTTTTTTTTTTTTTTTTTGCGCCTCCCGCCGCTTTCGGTCGCAGCTTCCATCTCGCCCTGACCGGCGCTGTTGGCGGCTTGTGAGGGGCTCGAAGAGACTTTAGGAGAGGATCTTAAGAAGCCCACCCACCCACCACTTCGTGGGAGGCCCCCACCCACGCCTGACCTTCTGGGACACCCCCCGCCCCCCCCCCGCAAGGCAATCCGGACCCTCGAAAGGAGTCTGCCTGGGCAGGAGCCCGGGAGAGGAGACTACGGGGTCGCGGAGGGAGTTGGGGAGGGGGGGCGTGCGAAGGACGTCCCGTCGACCTTTCCCGACCCCGCGCGGATAGGAAGGAACCCAGGCGAGACGAGTCCAGGCGGGGGTCGCGGAGGCTGGCGGGACGACTTTTATTTATTGCTTGGATTTCTTTGCAGTTTGTAGGCGCGCGCAAGGCGCGCTCCGTCGAACTTCCCTCCCGCTGGACAGGAGAGCTCGGAGTGATCCGCGTGGGTAGGAACCAGGGCGAGACGAGACGACTCCGGGCCGGGGTGTGGGGTCGCAGAGGAGCGAGTTTGTGGGCGGGCAAGGCGCGCTCCGTCGAACTTTCCCGTCCCCAGCCGGACAGGAGACCTTGGCGTGATCCGCGTGGGTAGAAACCCGGGCGAGACGAGTTCGGGAGGGGAGACGCGGAAGCTGGCGAGACGACTTTGTGGGCGTGCAAGGCGCGCTCCGTCGAACTTCCTCCTCCCCGGTTGGACAGGAGCACTCGGAGAGATCCGCGTGGGTAGAAACTCGGGTGAGACGAGACGAGCCCGGGCGGGGCAGGGGGGTCGCAGAGGCTGGCGGGCCGAGTTTGTGGGCGTGCAAGGCGCGCTCCGTCGAGCCTCCCCGTCCCCAACTGGCCAGGAGACGCTTGACGTGATCCGCGTGGGTAGGAACCCGGGCGAGTCGAGACGAATCGGTGCGGGAAGGGGGGCGCGTCGCAGAGGCTGGCGGGACGCGAGGCCGTGCAAGGCGCCCGCCCGTCGAGCTTCTTCTCCGACTGGAGAGGCTTAGCAACCTTGATCCGCGTGGGTAGGAACAAGGGCGTGACGAGTCCGGGGCGCGGGGTAGGGGTAGCGGAGACTTCGTGGGCGTGCAAGGCGCGCCCCGACGAACCCCCTCCCACTGGACAGGCGACCCGGGGAGCGAAAGTCGCGGAGCCCTTTGGGGGGCCACCGTCCAACTTGCCCGTCCCCCGAGGGGGGCAGAGAGAGCTTGGCCGGCGAGGGGCGGCCGAGCCGTCAGGTCAAGCTGAGCCATCCGGCCCCGTTGGGGCCATCCGGAGGCGCTGGGGCTGAGCCGGGCCGTCCAGGAGGCCGGGGGCTTGGTGGGCGCCGTCCAGGAGCAGGCCTGGGGCGCCGGGGTGCAGGAGGAGACCCTGCGGCCCGCCGAGGAAGCGGGGGAGGCGGCGGAGGAAGAGAGCCAGGCACCGTCGAGTCGTCGGGCCCGTCCCGGTCGGGCTGCCGCGGGCCGTCGGTTGGGTGCTGTGGGCCGGCGAGCAGGAGGACGCGGCGGGGGCCCAGGAGCAAGCCGGACGCCACCGGGAGCCTCGCTGCGGCGTCCAGGAGGAGCAGCCTCGTCCGCCCGGCGCTGAATCGCCGCCCCGTCGGTTAGGATCGCCACCGGGCTCCGACCCGGGCTCGGCGGACAGCCTGGCGCCGTCGGGCCAGCAGGAGGTGGGTCTCCGCGCCCAGCACCAGCCGCAAGGCGAGCGAGAAGCCCGGGACGCCCCGTCGGGTTTGGATCCGCCGCCTTGGGCGCAGGCTTTGCGGTCCCCTGGGCAGGAGGGCGGCGAGCGGCGCGGCGTGCAGGAGCAAGGGGAACGGCTCGGCGGGGTGCAAGCGGGCCAGGACCGGCTCTGACCGCCCCGTCGGCGACCCGGGACGGTTGCACGAACGCTTGCAGCCCCGGAGGCGGACGCGTGCAAACGGCCACGTCGAGGGAACCGGAGCCAGGCGGCCGTTTGCTAAGGCTCTTTGCGGGTCGCGACGGCTTTGCAAAGGTGCCCGGGCCCGGGAGGGCCGGCTGCGGTTTGCAAAAGGTCGTGGTGGTGGGCGTCTGTAACTCCGGACAGGGTTTTCTCCTGCAACGCGCGCCCTGGGGCTTTTTGCCAACTTCGTGCAACAGCGTCTTGTGTCGTCTGGAAGCTTGCGCCGGTGGGACTCCCTGCCTGCCTGCAGCCGTCCTTGAAACTTCCCTCTTCCTCCGGGGGCGGTAGGACCGGATCTTTGGGCTTCCCGTGGGGGGGGGGGGGACACACTGGGTGCCCAGGCGTAGCTGGCAGCCCCCAAGTCGTAACCACGCAACCTCTTTGCCCGTGCAACGTTTGCACCTTTCGCCTGCGGGCTCCCGCTTGCAAAGGCTTTAAAGCGCCCCGCGTTCCCTCCCTCTTCATTTTCCTTCGTTCCTGCCTCCTTCCCTCCTTCTTCCTTTTTTAATCTCCTTTCCTCCCTCACTCTTCCTTTTCATTTTCCTCCCTCCTTTCCTCCCTCCTTCCCTCTTCCTTTTTATCTCCCATCTTTCCTCGCTCTTCCTTTACATTTTCCTTCCTCCTTTCTTCTCTCCCTCCTTTCCATTTTCTTTCCTTCTTTCCTCCCTCTCGCCTTCCCTCTTAATTTCCCTTCCTTCTTTCCTCTCCCTTCTTCCCTCTTCCCCTTTTCCTTCTTTCCTCTCTCCTTCCCTCTGCCTTTTCATTTTCCTTCCTTCTTTCCTCCTCCCCTTTTCCTTTTCCCGTCCCGAGATTTGCATCGGTCGCTCGCGGGCTCCCGCTTGCAAAAAGCTCTGCGATTGAGACCCGCGCAACTTTTCTTGCCTGGAAGCGGCTCGCGGCCGCAAGGGGGGCGCTGCTTCCTCGCCGGTAGCTTTGCATTGAGAAGTGTCTCTTGCGAGGAAGAAGGGTTCGCGCTTTTTGGAGTGCTCAGGATCGCTGGCCGGGTGAGGATCGCAGCCCGAGGGTCGCCCGGAGCGTCTGGATCGGAGGCGGCGAGCAGGTAAGAGCCGCGCGGTGGCTTAGAAGTTCGCTGCAACGTTTTTGCTTTATTGCAAAGCCTCCGGTTTATTTTGGGGGGGGGGGGGTGTCCCTGGTTTCTGTTGTTGGTGTAACATTTGTGTTGTTGTGTTGCAATGTGTGTGTATGTTGTGTTGCATTTCCCAGGAATGGCAACCCCTCCGCCTTTTAAAAAACAAAAGTGAACGAAATACAGTAGATCAATTTTGCAATACAAAAGAAGCTTTGCAAAACGGTAAAGTTGGTGGAATATTGTGTAAGTGTGTGTGTGTGTATGTGTGTGTTCTGCATTTCCAGTTAGCTGCAACCGCACATCTTTTAGGAAAACGAAAGACAAAACGCATTGGAAGGTGAGGAATGTTTGGCCTAGGATCAGAGTTGAGTTGCAAAAAGGGCAGGAGTCCCTCAGTAACAATTTTGCAGGAAATTGTAGCCTGCAACGATGCAGTTGAATGTGTTGGTTTGTTTGTTTGTTTAGTTAGTTAGCTAGCTAGCTAGTTAGTTAGTTAGTCCAATACAAAATGAAGGTTGGAGAGAATGAACATTGTTGTGGTTAGCTCTGGCCCAGCTCCTGCCCCAAGGACTGTGGATGTGGGGGAGACATCCACATGCTGCAGGCCTGTTTTGCCCCCCCCCCCCCCCGTGGAATCTGCTGATGAAGGCTCCTCTGACCAAGAAGACATGAGTGACAGGGAGGAGGAGAGTGGGGCAGACAGCTCAGAAGGAGATCAATTATCTAGCTCCTCCTTGGATTCAGAACAAGAGTTAATGATACAGCCACGCATGCGGAGAGCGATGCATAGGCAGCAACAACTGAGAGATTATTATCAGAGAAAATGAGGCCACCTGTGGTTGGGTGGGGCTGTGGTCATTAGGGAGGCTGCTATAAAGAGCAGCCTGTGGGTTTGGTCATTGTGGAGGATTATCTGATCGTTGTGTTTCATGACTGCTTTACTGACTTCGACCTTTGTGTGCTGATTCCCCCCCCCCCCCCCGCTTTGAAACTAAACCAGAGCAAAGTGTGTTTCACTTTGTGAAAGAAGAAGGACTGTGAATTGCCTCACAGCTGCAAGCTAAGTATCACAGAACTGATAAGGGACTTGTACAAATTACCAGTTTTTTTGGAGACCAGTGCTCTTTGCTATCCCAAAAGAGGGCTTAGGTTAAGTGAATTTTCATTATAAAGAACATTGTTTTGAATTTTCAAACGTGTGTGTGTCTGAAATTTGTACCTGTGAATTTTTGGGAGGAGTCTACCAGAGAGCCCGACAGAACAGAACATGTAGTAATATATATCAAGGAAAGGATAGAAGAGAAGATATGAAAATAAAATACGTCAATGAAGAAAAGAGAAGATATATGAATGGAAGAAAATATATAAAATATATGGGAGAGACAATGTGGGTTGGCTTAAAGGGGTGAGGGGGTGGAATCTGGGTGTCCTCCCCTAATTGATCCCTTCTCTGGGAGCAGATGTTACCCCCCCCCCCCAGAAAGAGGGGGGGGGAGAGAATGGTTAATATTCACTTATGTTTCACATTGCTGATCCTCCCCCCCATCTAAATTCAATAAATTAAATTAAATCTACTTTGAAGGAAATTACAGGAAATCTTAACGGGTGGGAGGAAGGTGGTGTGGACTGAAATCCCGCTACCAGTTAAAAGGCAAGAATCCACTCCACAGGTGGGCAGCTTCTGCCTTCCCAAATGAAAATAGTATGGTGCTAGTCCTCATTGTCACAAAGGAGGTTTTTTTTAAACTTAGCAAGGTATAGAAGCAGCATCTGGGTTGTGGATTTGGTAGGTTTTTTCTTTGGAAGAGGGTTTAAAGTATATAGGATTTGGGTTCCTCCCCCCTCCCAAAAAGAAAAGTTTATAATGCCAGATTCCTGGCAATCTGCTCCTTTTGAAATGAGAGAGCTCAAGTCAGTGAGCCAAACTGCAAGGCTAATTCAGATGCATCGGCTGACCCTTCCCTCCTCATTCTGTTCATCACCTTAATTTGGTTTATTTTTATGCCATTTCAAACCAGCCTCTGGTTAAAAACTTCCAGGGAGGAAGCCCCCACAAATTCTGATGGCAAAGGCCCTCACTGCTTCATTGTCCTCCCTTTCAGGAAATCCCTCCTCAATTCCAGGTTGCTTCTTTTCTTCATTAGTTTCCTTCCTTCTCCTTCCTTCTTTTTCCTTCCTTCTTTCCTTCCTTCTTTCCTTCCTTCCTTTCTTTTCCTTCCTTCCTTCTTTCCTTCCTTCCTTCTTTCCTTCCTTCCTTTTTCTTCCTTCCTTCTTTCTTTCCTTCCTTCTTCCTTCCTTCTCCTTTCCTTCCTTCTTCTTTCATTCCTTCCTTCTTTCCTTCCTCCTTCCTTCCTTTTCCTTCCTTCTTTCCTTCCTCCTTCCTTTTTCTTCCTTCCTTCTTTCCTTCCTTTCTTTTCCTTCCTTCCTTCCTTCTTTCCTTCCTTCTTCCTTCCTTCCTTCTTCTTTTCTTCCTTCTCCTTCTTTCCTTCCTTCTTCTTTCCTTCCTTTCTTCTTTCCTTCCTTCTTCTTTCCTTCCTCCTTCCTTCCTTTTCCTTCCTTCTTTCCTTCCTCCTTCCTTCTTCCTTCCTTCTCTTTTCCTTCCTTCCTTCTTCCTTCCTTCCTTCCTTCTTCTTTCCTTCCTTCCTTCTCTTTCCTCCTTCTTTCCTTCCTTCTAGAATAATAGAACCTTACACCATTTCAGACAAATAGCTGTCCAGTCTCTTCTTAAAAACCTCCTGTGATGAAGCTCCCACAACTTCTAGAGGCAAGTAGTTCCAACTGGTTAACTGTCCTCAAAGCTAGGAAATTCCTCCTCCTTGTTTAGTTTCCACCCATTGCTTCTTGACCTGCTTTCAGGTTTTTTAGAGAATAGCTTGACCCCCTCTTCTTTGTGGCAACCCTTCAAAAATTGGAATTCCAAGAATTGAAGTCCACCAGTTGTTAAAATTGCCGAATTTACTTCCATGCATGGCTAACAGCTGGAAAACTCCCAAATCCAGATGAGCTGGAAATAGAGATTCTCCCCAGATGTGGTTGGGATTTTCTTTGGTGGGGAGGAAACAACCAGATGGAGAAACAGATGCTAACTTTGGGTGGGCGAGGGAGCCAGCAAAATCCAGGCAAATTCCATCCTGGGATCTTTTAGGACTGAAAATAAATCTGCCGGCATTGCAAAGAGGCTTCCTGCATTTTGCCTGTGTTGGGACACCCCAAATTTTAGGAGAAATCGGGGACCTTTTTTTCCATCCCTGAAATTTTATTCCCAGCTCCTGAAAAAACTTCTTTTCTCAGACAGGGTGGATTTGATTGAAATCAACTTCGATATAAATCACAATTTAAATCGCTAGTTAAAAAGGCTTTGTTTAAATCGACTCCATTTAAATCATAATTAAAAGAAAAGATTTTTATTGAAAATATTAAAAAGCAAATTGACATATACAAAAATGAAAGCAATACTGTACATTAAAAAAAACAGAAAGCAAAAAATACAAACATATAAAAGAACCAAAAAAACCAAACGCCAACATTTGTATACACATACAAGTTATGCATGGTATGTTTGTGTGTATGTTTGGTTTTATAATAGGGGTTTTAGTTGTTTTTTATTATTGGATTGTACATGTTGTTTTTATTATTGTTGTTAGCCGCCCCGAGTCTACGGAGAGGGGCGGCATACAAATCCAATAAATTATTATTATTATTATTATTATTAATTACAACATCTTACAACTCTATATGTTTAAACCAAGGAGAGAAAAAACATCACATTTCTATCACAACTTCTGTTTATATATCAATAGTCATTAATAATAATAATAATAATAATAATAATAATAATAATAATAATAATTGTTAACCTTGTGCAGTTGTTTGCTTTTTGTACATCAAAAATTCTAACCCTCCCTTTACTTCTCATAACTCATTCTTCTCCAAAATGTTACCATGGTCTATAAATTCTCATTTATTTTTTAAGAGTGGCTGTCATCTCCTGCTGTGAAATTGTATGAATGCATCAAGGCAGCAATGCATGTTATCTAAAGTTTGCAAAACTTGGATTCCTTGGATGAGTTTACCAAAAAAAATGTAAATATAGCAGAAATATGCTACATAACTCATGCTAAATAACTCAGCTCCATATCGTGCTGAGTAAACTAAATTATGAATGTACAGTATCTTAAAATAGAAAACTCTTATCTTTAGATTTTTACTCCAAAAGCATTTTTATTAAAATAAATTTCATAAAAATAAAACATGTATCTTAAAATTTATTTAATTTATTTTTATTTATTTTGTCCAATACACAATAATACACAATGAAGGTTATAGAGAATATAGTAGAGAAGAAATACGAGATATAGGAGAGACTATAGGACAGGGGACGGAAGGCCCCTTACTGACCTCTTAGGAATCTGGAGAGGTCAACAGTGGATAGTCTAAGGGTAAAATGTTGGGGGTTAGGGGAAGATACTATGGAGCCCGGTAACTTTGACAACTCAATTACTAAAGTTGTATTTTTTACAGTCAAGTTTGGAGTGGTTAATATTAAGTTTGAATCTGTTGTGTGCTCTTGTGTTGTTGTGGTTGAAGCTGAAGTAGTCTTTGATAGGCAGGACATTGCAGCATATGATCTTGTGGGCAATACTTAGATCATGTTTAAGGCGTCGTAGTTCTAAGCTTTCTAGACCCAGGGTTGAAAGTCTAGTTTCGTAGGGAATTCTGTTACGGGTAGAGGAGTAAAGGGCTCTTCTGGTGAAGGATCTTTGGGCATTTTTGGGGGTGTTAATGGATGTGGCTACATGCGCACATGCTAGCACACGTACACACATCCTTGTGAAAATGTTTGTTTGACCAGCTCTGCCCTCGCCTCACGACCTTCCTTGTTACCGTCATTAAGTGAATCACTGCACTTAGTCCAGTCGGCGAAGCAGTGGAAGTGATTTGCTGGTGCCTAGAGGCTGTGAGGGTCTGGATGGCTGTCAACAGGCTCAAACTCAACCCAGACAAGATGGTGTGGCTGTGGCTTCTGCCTTCCAAGGACAATTCCATCTGTCCGTCCATTACCCTGGAGGGGGGAATTATTGACCCCTCGGAGAGGGTCCACAACTTGGGCGTCCTCCTGGATCCACAGCTAACATTAGAGAAACATCTTTCAGCTGTGGCGAGGGGGGCGTTTGCCCAGGTTCGCCTGGTGCACCAGTTGCGGCCCTATCTGGACCGGGACTCACTGCTCACAGTCGCTCATGCCCTCATCACCTCGAGGCTCGACTACTGTAACGCTCTCTACATGGGGCTACCTTTGAAGAGTGTTTGGAAACTTCAGATCGTGCAGAATGCGACTGCGAGAGCAATCATGGGCTTCCCCAAATATGCCCATGTTACACCAACACTCCATGGCTTGCACTGGCTGCCGATCAGTTTCCGGTCACAATTCAAAGTGTTGATTATGACTCTAAAGCCCTTCATGGCACCGGACCAGAATATCTCAGGGACCGCCTTCTGCCGCACGAATCCCAGCGACCGATTAGGTCCCACAGAGTTGGCCTTCTCCGGGTCCCGTCGACTAAACAATGCTGTCTGGCTGGACCCAGGGGAAGAGCCTTCTCTGTGGTGCCCCCGGCACTCTGGAATCAACTCCCTCCCCGGAGATTTATACTGCCCCCACCCTCCTTGCCTTTCGTAAGTTACTGAAAACCCACCTATGTCGCCAGGCATGGGGGAACTGATGTATCCCCCTGCTAATAAATAGGGTTTATGTATGGTATGATTGGGTTGTGTGGTTATTTTAATAAGGGTTTTTTGATAGTTTTTAAGTATTGGATTTGTTTACATTGTTCGCTTCCCTATCGATTTTGCTGGTCAGAAACATGTGACCATCATAAATAGTGGCTGAATTTTGACATTGCGACTGTCGTATATGGGGAAAATGGGTAATAATGATGATGATGATGATGATGATGATGATGATGATAATAATAATGATGATGATGTTGTGAGCCACCCCGAGTCCTCGGAGAGGGGTGGCATACAAATCTAATAAATAATAATAATAATAATAATAATAATAATAATATTAATTAGATTTGTATGCCACCCCTCTCCGAGGACTCAGGGTGGCTCACAACAACATAACTTCGAGCGGACACTAAATGGACTGTTGTAAATTGAGGGAAGGGTTTCGACCCCTAAACATAATTCATGCCAGCCTGGGTTTCATCCCGCCTGGCATTAGCAACCAGACATAACAAATCTGGTTTTTCACAGGTTGACACAAGCTTTTCTGGCTGGTGCATCGGGCTGAGTCACCATCCAGGCTGCAGTGCACAAAATGTCCTAACTAAAATTAGAAATTTAAAAAAAAAAACCCACATATATAATAAGTCCTTGACTTATGACCACGATGCAGCCCGATAGCTTGTTACGGCGAGTTTTGCAAATTGCTGCAGGTATTAAGTGGGCAACCTGGTCATTAAGTGAATCCTACTAAACCGCAAAAGGAGATTGTGTGATACACAAATGACACTGCGACCGTCATAAATGTGAGTTGGTTGTCCCTGCATATGAATTTTGATCCCGTAACCATGGAGAATGCCAGGTTTTTTGGTGGAAAAATGTAATATTTTTTTTCAGTAGCGTCCTAACTTTTAAATAGTCACTATAGTTAGAGCCACTCATATAATGACTGTTCAAGGTTGTGACGGTACTGAAAAAAAGGCCTGACTGTTTTTCACACTTAACGACTGGTCGAAACAGAATCAGAGAAGATTGACGGCTGAAAAAGACCTGTTTTGTCTAGTCTGCCCTTTTAGTATTTCCTGTATTTTATCTTAGGATGGATCTATGTTTATCCCAGGCAGGTTTACATTCAGTTCTTGTGGATTTACCAACCACGTCTGCTGGAAGTTTGTTCCAAGCATCTACTACTCTCAGTCAAATAATATTTTCTCAAGTGGCTTATGATCTTTCCCTCAATTAACCTCAGATTGTGACCCCTTGTTCTTGACTTTCCGATTAAAAACACTTCCCTCCTGAACCTTATTTAACCCTTTAACATATTTAAATGTTTTGGTTATGTCCCCCCTTTTCCTTCTGTCCTCCAGACTAGACAGATTGAGTCCATGAAGTCTTTCCTGATACGTTTTATGCTTCAGACCTTCCACCCTTTTTATAGCCCGTCTTTGGACCGGTTCAATTTGATCCATCTCTTTTTGTAGGTGAGGTCTTCGGAACTGGACCCAGTATATTCCAAATATGTTATCTCCAACGATATAATACTGTAATATTTATAAACATGATTCTAGTAAAAGAGAAACATTAGTACAGGGGAGGGAAGGCAGGCTGGTGCACTTATGCAGGCCCCTTACTGACCTCATAGGAATTGGGAGAGGTCAACAGTGGACAGTCTATGGGTAAAGTTTTTGGAGTTAGGTGATGATACTACAGGGTCAGGTAGTGAGTTCCAGGCATCAACTCCTCGGTGACTAAAGTCGTATTTCCTGCGGTTGAATTTGGAGCAGTTTACTTTAAATTTGTATCTGTTGTGTGCTCGTGTGTTGTTGTGGTTGAAGCTGAGGTAGTAGTTGACAGGAAGGACATTGTAGCAGATGATTTTATGGGCTATGCTGGTAGTTCTAAGCTTTCTAGACCTAGGATTGTAAGTCTAGCTTCGTAGGCTATACTCTTGCGAGTAAAGGAGTGGAGGGCTCTTCTAGTAAAGTATGTATAGTATCTAGTAAACTATAAAGTATAGTTGCAGGAATGCAGCCCTTTTGGGGGAAATTTGATGACTCAGCCGAGCCAGAAGACAGGTTAATTTTTCTCCCCAATGTTGTCCAAAGCAGAGAGACCGGAATTTGTCTTGTATGTGTTTCTGTGTGTATGCGCGCACATTTGTGTATGTGTTGCACTGATGGAGGGGAAAGCAATCAAGTTGGGAGTCCTTTCCCACACAACTTGCAACTTTCGCCCTTGAAGGACCAAGGATGTTGCAAACGTTCTCCGCTCTTCCTTGGCTTGGTCGGTTGGCACAAGGACGGGCAGAGCGATAGGAGGCCCGTGGGAAGCAAGTCCTCCCTCTGGTCCAGCCTGTCCGCGCCCACAATTCGCCTGGCGCTGGATCCGTCCTCTCTCTTCCCCCTGCAGCTAGACCCACAACAGGGGTCAGCTCGGCTGCATTCATACAACCAGGTTACACAAAAAGAACTCAGGTGATGCTAAATCCAGAATACAGCTCCCCTTGGTTTCGTGGTCATTATTATTATTATTATTATTATTATTATTATTATTACTACTACTACTACTACTATTACTATTATTGCTATTACTATTATTACTATTATTATTATTTATTTATTTTGTCAAATATGTATTGGTGGTATACAAAGATACTGTATAACAATGTTTATATACATGATACTTGTAAGAGAGAAACATTAGGACTGGGGACAGAAAGCAGGCTGGTGCACTTATGCACTGACCTCTTAGGAATCAGGAGAGGTCAACAGTGGACAGTCTGAGGGTAAGGGTTTGGAGGTTTGGTGATGATATTATAGTGGGCTTGCATGCATTATTTGCTTTTACATTGATTCCTATGGGAAAAATCGCTTCTTACTTACAAACATTTCTACTTAAGAACCTGGTCATGGAATGAATTAAGTTCATAAGTAGTAGTAACCATTGGCCATTTGCACAAAATTTGATTTGACTTAGTTTTATATTTATTAAATTTTATATTTCATATTTAAATTAATATTTAATAAAATAAAATATTTACTATTTAATTATTGAACGTTTAAGCCACCCAACATCCTTGCGGACTCAAAAGGGGTCAAGTGGTGGGGTTTGGATTAAAATCAGGGTGCCAGCCCTCATACACACAAAAAAAAAATGTAGAGACACAATAGACACACACAAACATAGATCAGGTGTGTTTTTCTGCACATGTTAACTTTTTCAATTTTCCTGGGAGAAGTTGGTAAAGGGAGAGGGCGGTGTATAAGTCCAACAAATATAATATAAGTAGAAGTATATGACACTGCATGTTTGGGGAGAAGAATAAAAAAACACCCTTTCTTTTTTGCAAGGAAGAAAAAAAGGCCACCAGTCAACATAATAATGTTGAACGGTCGCTAACTGAGCCGTCGTAAGTCGAGGACTGCTGACGTATGCACAACGATGACGGCATGGATTGTAATTTCTCCACTGGGTAACTAGGTCTCAGCGTCCATCTTGAGGGCTGGTGACATCCTTGCAGAAAAGCCTTTTTTAATCTCATCCTCTCAGCAACGCCCCGTGCGGTCTGCTCTCTTACGATCCCTTTCTCAATTTCCTTTTCGGCTCTTCCTGTGGCTGTGGCCGTTTTCTGCCTTCGGTTCTGACTTAATGTCTTTTCCAGCTTTGATCGGGAGTTTATGGTGAGGAGGGAGGCTGGAGTCCCACGGCCCCTGGTGCCGGGTAGCTGACGGGCCTGCGGAGGAGCCACATGGGCTTTGTGATCTGTTCCTAAGCGTTTTCCTGGTAAGGCTGGTGCCCCGAGTTCACCCTGCTGGCTGCGCTTCCTCTCTGCTAAGTTTCCGGTTCTTTCTGCTAAAATTTGAATTTTTGTTTTATTTTTTTACTAATCTTTTCAGTCTTTCGTTTCCTCTCGTTCCTTCTCTGTCGCTCTTAGGATCTCCTCCTGCTTGTACAATGCAGTTTATTCCTTAAGAAGAGAGGAAGGGCAAAATTCTCAGGGGTGTGTGTGTGTAGGTGTCCCCTTCAGGTAATCCCTGAATTTATGACGGCAATTGAGCACAATGTTCATGTTGCTAAGTGAGACATTTAGTGACTGCTCAAAGTTACAACGGTGCTGATAAAGGTGACTTGGGATCGGATTTTAAACTTGTGGCAGGAAGGAAGGGGAAGGAAGGAAGAAGGGAGGAGGAAGGAAGGAAGGAAAAGGAATGGAGGGAGGAGGGGAAGGAGGGAGGAGGAAGGAAGGAAAAAGGAATGGAGGGAGGAGGAAGGAAGAAAAAAGGAATGGAGGGAGGAGGGGAAGGAGGAAGGAAGGAAAAAGGAATGGAGGGAGGAGGGGAAGGAGGGAGGAGGAAGGAAAAAGGAATGGAGGGGGGAGGGGAAGGAGGGAGGATTTCATACGAATTTCCTCGATCCAGGGAGTTATTGTTGCCGCCGTTAAATGGGTCACATGGGCGTTAAGCGAATCTGGCTTCCCCTCTTAGACTTTGCCCTTTGCAAAAGGGGAATCGCCTGATTCCCAGGGTCACTTGCAGTCGTCACAAATGTGAATCAGTGAGTTGCCCAGCGGCCATTGGGAGTGCTGCAATGGTGTAAGTGTGAATAACGGTCATAAGTTCGCTTTTTTTTTTTGGCAACCTTTCAGCCAGCAAAGTCAATGTAGAAGCTCGATTCACTTAACGACCGTGCTAATCAACTGCAGTGAATCCCTTAACAACGGTGACAAAAGAGAGGTCGCACCAAAGTCACAGACGTCTCCCCCTAACCACAAAAACATTGGGCTCGAATGCGGTCGAAATCCAGGAGACCCCATATAATTGAGGACTAGAAACTTGAAAAGTCTCCGGTGTGTTTTCTTGTTTCACTAAAAAAAAAAATCCCGGGAAACCAAAGAGAAAAGTATTTTCCCCAGTGTTTCGTTGGCGCAACCGCACGGACACACAAACACGACGGTCTCTATTTTTGTGTCACAATCTCGGCGCACGGCGAGCCCCCAAATCTTTTCTTGTCCTCCCCTGCAGGCTTCGAAAGGATCCCCGCATGGGACCGTGGGCTCGGAGATGCCGATGGCCGTGATTTGAACCCCTCTCGGCAGCCGTGGCGGTCGTGGCCACTCCTTCGGCCTGGGAGTGTCTTAGATTTTATAATATACGTGTGATATTTTTGACACTCGCCCCCCAGAAATAACTGCGGATGAAGGAAGCTACAGGTGGACATGGACCCAGGAGAAAAGGCGACTTGAAGATGATTCCTGGCGCAAGGATTCAGGTAGGACGGTGTCACCACCTGTGCATCGGTGGTCGTGTTTTGGTCAGCAGGTGTTTGCCACGGCCGAATTTCACATTTAGGACTTAGTGCTTTAGACTTATCTACCGCTTCCTAGTGCTTTTCCAGCCCTCTCTAAGCGGTTGACAGAGTCTGCATGTCACCCCCAACAATCTGGGTCTTCATTTGATCCCCCTCGGAAAGGACAGAAGGCTGAGTCAACCTTGAGCCGGTGGTGGGATTTGAACTGCTGAACTACAGCTGGCAGTTAGCTGAAGGAGCATGCAGGGCTACACCCTAACCACTGTGCCACCACAGCTTCCTCCCTCCCTCTTTCTTTCTCTCTTTCTTTCTCTCCTTTCTTTCTTTCTTTCTTTCTCTTTCTCTCTCCTTCCTTCCTTTCTTTCTTCCTTTCTTTATCTCTCCTTTCTTTCTCTCTCTCTCTCCTTCCTTCCTTCTTTCTTTCTCTCTTTCTGTCTCCTTCCTTCTTTCTTTCTTTATCTCTCCTTTCTTTCTCCTTCCTTCCTTCTTTCTTTTTTCTCTTTCTCTCCTTCCTTCTTTCTTTCTTTCTTTATCTCCTCTTTCTTTCTTTATCTTTCTTTCTCTCTCTCTCCTTCCTTCTTTCTTTCTTTCTTTATCTCTCCTTTCTTTCTTTCTCTCCTTCCTTCCTTCTTTTTTTCTCTTTATCTCTCCTTCCTTCTTTCTTTCTTTCTCTCTCCTTTCTCTCTCTCTCTTTCTTTCTTTCTCTCTTTCTCTCCTTCCTTCCTTCCTTCTTTCTTTCTTTCTCTCTCTCCTTCCTTCTTTCTTTCTTCTCTCCTTCCTTCTTTCTTTCTTTCTTTCTTTCTATAGCATTTAGACTAACCACTGCACCACCGCTGTTAAGCGAGTTTAATGACCTGCTTAACAACCTTGGTCACTGCGAGTCATTAAGGGAATCCCTGCAGTTCCGTCCCGCATGGCGGTTTAAAGAAATCTGGCCTCCCCCGTTCATTTTTTATCAGAGGGACGTAAAAAGGAGATTGTTGGTGCGACCCCCGGGACCGTCATAAAAGACGAGCAAATGGCCAGGTATCCAAATTTTGATCACCTGACCATGGTCGTAACTGTGAAAAATGGCCATAAGTAGCTTTTTTCAGTGCAGTTGTGATAGTCACTAAATGCATGGTTGTAAGTCGAGGACTATCCGCAGTTGGTAAAAAATGCTTCATACTGATTGATCAATTTCCTCTTCGTTCCTTCCTCCCCCTTATTTCTTTCTTCCTTTTCCTTCCTTCCCCCTCCCTCCTTGCCCCTCCTTCCTTTCTCTCCTCATTCTTTTTCTTCCTTTTTCCTTCCTTCTTCTCTCCGTCCCTCCCCCTCTTCTTCCTGCCTTTCTTCCTCCCACCCTCTTATTCCTTCTTGCCTTTTTCTTTTCCCTTTCTTTCTTTCTTTCTTTCTTCCTCCCTCTCCACTTCTTTTCCCTTCCTCCCACTCCTGCCTTCCTTCCATCTCCCTCCTTCCTGCCTTCCTTTCTCCTTCCCCCTCCTTCCTTTTTCCTTCCTTTATTCCTCCTCCCTTCCTCCTCCTTCCTTCCTTTCTCCTTCCCTCCCTGCTTCCTTCCTTCCCCTTCCTTCCTTCCTGTCCTAAGTTTGAAACCCGATCCTAAGTCACTTTTATCAGCACTGTTGTAACTTTGAGCAGTCACTAAATGAACAATCGTAGGTTAAAACCTACCATTTAATGTAGACTACTCGGAAGGAAACCCACAAACAAAGGTTAAATTCTTAATCTGGTGCATGTTGTCCCACCCTGCAGGGTGGGCGTTGAAGAAACAGTTTGGGCTTCCAAGATCTCAAGCGATCAATTCGCTGTCAGGATCCATTCCTGCCTCCCCCCCCCCCCCCCCAGTCGGGGCAGAAGACGTAGAAGAAGCCCCCTGGGTTGACTCCAGCCTCGTTTGGGACCGGATCCCTCTATGGAAGAATTATGGGATGCTGCCATGAATTGATTTATGAGATCAGCCTGTAACCAAAACAGGTTGAAGGCAGTTTGCATATAAAATGTAATGCACAATCAATACTGCGATCGATTAAAATAGCAATCCCAAATTGGTTTGCAATTCGGGGAAACATTTAAAAGCAATAACATGGAGATTTATTGAGGCCTGAAGCCCCGTGTAAATTTCACAAGCCTTGCTTGCTTCTGATTGTGCAACATTGTTGAAAGGGACCTTAAGAGGTCATGCAGTCCAACCCCCTTCTCAAACTGCTGTGTATAGGTAGTCCTCAACATAACGACCAGCGTTGTGGGAGTCGCAGAGTTCCCGTTGGTAAGCAAGGCCGCTGTTAAGGGAATTTACGACCAGTTGTTGAGTAAATGGCTGCGGTTGGAGCACACGGTCATTAAATGAATCCGATTGGTAAAAAATAATAAAGGCAGAACGTTAAACAACCTTAAGCTTAACATACAGGGAATCCTCACTTTAACATTAATTCATTTAGTGACCATTCACAGTTAACAGCACTGAGAAAGTGACTTATGACTTTTCACACTTAATGACCACTGCACACCATTTTTTACACTTAATGACCACACACCATTTTCACACTTAACTACAATTACGCAACATTTTTCACACTTAGCAACCATTGTGCATCATTTTTCAGACTTAACGACCATTGCACACCATTTTTCACACTTAACGACCACTGCATACCGATTTTCACACTTAACAAACATCACACCGTTTTCCACACTTAATGACCACTGCACAATTCACATTTAACTACCATTGCGCACCATTTTTCACACTTAGCAACCATTGTGCATCATTTTTCAGACTTAACGACCATTGCACACCATTTTTCACACTTAACGACCACTGCATACCGATTTTCACACTTAACAAACATCACACCGTTTTCCACACTTAATGACCACTGCACAATTCACATTTAACTACCATTGCGCACCATTTTTCACACTTAGCAACCATTGTGCATCATTTTTCAGACTTAACGACCACCACACACCATTTTCACACTTAACAACCACCGCACACCATTTTACACACTTAACAACCACTGCACACTGTTTTTCACACGTAACGACCCCTGCCCCGGTCATGTGATCAAACTCCAGATGCTCATGCAACTGCCTCGTATTTATGACAGTCACAGCGAGCTTGCGCAATCCTCGCTTTGTGACAAGCGATGCCAATGTTAATTCACTTAACGACCCGGTGACTAACTGAACAGAGGCAGGGGTTCCCCTGAACCCAGTGCGTCGAGAACGGTCGCAAAATGAAGCCAAGCTCCCTGCACAAATCTTTTAATCCTTTTGTTGTTATTTAAGTTCCCTTCAATGTTATTTAAATCCCCTTAAATGTTATTTAAAAGTTTCCCATCAATGTTGACCTCCATTGGGAGTCGTAACTCGAGGACTACCCGCCTCTTGTTCCAAACCGGAGAAACGGACGTCGTAAAAAAGCCTCACCTGGCCAGATTCAGGCGGTTAAAAGACCCCGGCAGGTAAATTCTTCCATCAGTTCAAGTCGTGCAGCCGTAAATTTTACTAGAAGAGCCCTCCACTCGCAACAGAATCCCCTACACAACTAGACTTACAATCCTAGGCCTAGAAAGCTCAGAACTACGTCGCCTTAAACACGATCTAAGTTTACAGCCCATAAAATCACCTGCTACAACATCCTACCCGCCAGCAACTACTTCAGCTTCAACCACAACAACACACGAGCATACAACAGATACAGATTTAAAGTAAAACACTCCAAACTCAACTGCAGGAAATATAACTTTAGTAACCGAGTAGTTGAACTGGAACTCACTACTGGACCCTGTAGTATCATCAACTAACCCCCAAAACTTTCCCCTTTTAGACTATCCACAGTTGACCTCTCCCAAGTCCTAAGAGGTCAGTAAGGGGTCTGCATAAGTGCACCAGCATGCTTTTGATCCCCTGTTCTAATGTGTCTTTATATTTTTTTCTACTAGTTCCCCTTATTTTTCTTGTTACTAGCATCATGTATATGAATATTATTATATCTAAAGTTTCCCCTTATTTTTGGTTGTTACTAGCATCATGTATATGAATATTATTATATCTTGAGATACCTCCAATATTTCCCTAAAAAACAAATCCATAAATAAAATAGATAAATAAATTGCGCTGATTTCATCCTGCAGGCCAAACGCTTACCTGTTTGCATCCCTTGTGACAGGGTGGGGGGGAGGCGACAGGTGACACCCAAAAGGGGAGGGGCCTCTAACAGGCCCCACCCCCCCAAGCTGGCAGCTCCTACTGCGTGCCCCCCCTCCTTTGCCCAGGGAAATTCAGCCCCCGCCCGTCTGCTGACGTCGTCGCTATTTTTCAAGTTGGTTTTGTCAAGGACCCGTTGCAAAATCGGGCTCCGTGCGGTGCCAGGCGTCGGTTGCCCGTCTGTCTCTCTCGGCTGTGCCAGGATTCGGGTTCAGTTGTGTTTTGCAACCGGCCTGCACGCACACAAACACACACAAGCACAACTGGCAGCGTTCTGGCTGGCTAGGCTCGCAAGGCCCGAACTACCACCCACCCGGGGTTGCTAAGCAACGCCTGGTCACCTTCCTCCCTGCATGCCAAGATGGGTGAAGTCATGGTCATGTGACCGGCTGGCCAATCGGGAGCCAGGCAACTTGGCTGGCTGGGCGAGCGAGACAAGAGAGAGAGAGAGAGAGAACAACTTCTGGCCAGATGTGCGGGACGAAAGGCAGCCGGCCACCTGCGCCGTAATCCGGCCCCCCTCGGCAAGGGATGCGAATGGTGAGTAGGGCACATTGGCCAGGCGCTCCGGCTATGGAAAATTCTTCCTCCCCACCCCCTCTTGCAAGGTGCACGGGAGTTGCGAACCAGTTGCGCTGGCTGGGGGCCAGCCTTGTTTTTTTCCCCACCACCCGCCGGGACGGGCCCAGGATGTTTGCAGCTTCCTCTCTCTAAGCCCCAGACGGAAAGAAAAGCTGAAAAGTCCCAGTGGAAAGAACCAGTGGATTTGGTAGTGCACTATGGGTCCCTGATCTGGGCAGCGCCTAGGGAATTCCAGACCTGGAAGTTCTGACAATCTAAGGGCTGCTGGCCATTTGCACAAAATTTAATTGGGTTTAGTTTAATATTTATTACATTTAATATTTAAATTTATATTTAATAAAATATTAAATTAATATTTGTTAGAAACATAGAGGATTGACGGCAGCAAAAGACCTCCTGGTCCATCTAGTCTGCCCTTATACTATTTTGTGCATTTTATCTTAGGATGGATCTATGTTTATCCCAGGCATGTTTCAATTCAGTTACTGCGGATTTTCCAACCACGTCTGCTGGAAGTTTGTTCCAAGCATCTACTACTCTTTCAGTAAAATAATATTTTCTCACATTGCTTCTGATCTTTCCCCCAACTAAACTCAAATTGGGCCCCCTTGTTCTTGGGTTCACTTTTCTATTAAAAACACTTCCCTCCTGAACCTTATTTAAATCTTTCACATATTTAAATGTTTCGATCATGTCCCCCCTTTTCCTTCTGTCCTCCAGACTATACAGACGGAGTTCATGAAGTCTTTCCTGATACGTTTTATGCTTAAGACCTTCCATCATTCTTGTAGCCCGTCTTTGGACCCCTTCAATTTTGTCAATATTCTTTTGTAGGTGAGGTCTCCAGAACTGGACACAGTATTATTCCAAATGGGGTCTCACCAGCGCTCTATACAGCGGGATCACAATCTCCCTCTTCCTGCTTGTTATACCTCTAGCTATGCAGCCAAGCATCCTACTCGCTTTTCCTACCGCCTGCCCGCACTGTTCACCCATTTAGACACAATTGAATGTTTTTGAATTATTGAACGTTTAAGCTGCCAACTCCTTGCGGACTCAAAAGGGGTCAAGTGGTGGGGTTTCGATTAAAATCTGGGTGCCAGTCCACATACACACAAAAAAAAATGTAGAGACACAACAGACACACAAACAAACTCACACATAGATCAGGTGTGGTTTTTCTGCACATGTTAACTTTTTCAAGTTTCCTGGGAGAAGTTGGTAAATGAAGAGGGGCGGGCATATGTCCAATAAATATATATATAAATATAAAACCGCAACGTGGGACAAGCCGTTGTGTCAAATGCTTCCGGTTGCGGGCGTCCAGTTTGCGCCTCGGTTTTGCCCCTGGAAAAGGTGCCCCTGGCACAAAATGGACCATCAACCCTATACGCAATGAGTGACATTCCTGCGCGCCATCTGCCGTGGATGATGGTGGTTTGTGCCGGATCTCGGTTTAATGCAAGGAATGGCAGGCTGTGGCGTGTGGCCTCCAGGTTCTTCAATAGGTTGCGGTGTTGTGCAAATGTAGAAACGGGTGAATCCCCTCATCTGGGGGCTGGTATCTTGGGAGTCCTCGACCTACGATCAAAATGAAGACTGCCATTTATGTTGCTAAGCAAGACATTGGTTAAAATGAGTTTGTTTATTAAATTTGTATTTCGCCCACTCCCGAAGGACTCTGGGCAGCTTACAACAGTGATAACAACATTTAAAATCACAATCATATATCGTGCGTTTCAAACTTCCTTGCTGTGGTTGTTAAGATAACTTGAGCCATCTCGCATGTGCGCACGTGCATTTTGCTTTCATGCATGCTTTCTGTTTAACTATTGAAAACCGAAGTGTTTGCAAAACAACCTTAGAAAAATGTTGCCAGTGGTGTATTTTAGCTTTTATTTTTCCCCCCAAGTTGCAGAGCTTTTAAAGATTTTTTTTTTCTATTAGTCTTTTGTAAAGTTCTTATAAACTGCCCGGAATGACCTTTACAGAGAAATGGACGGCACATTACATGGATGGAAGGGTGAATGGACTGAGCATCAGATGGATGGATGGACAGATGGATGGGTGGAAGAAGGGATGGCTGGACAGATGGATATATGGATAAATATATGGACAAATGGGCAGAGGGACAAATGAATGCCTAAATGGATAGATGGATGGACAGATAAATTGCTGGATAGAGGGTGGGGTGGAGGGATGAAGGGAGGGAGGGAAGGACAGATGGAGGGACCAGTGAATGGATAGAGGGATGGATAGATGGATGGACAGATGGAAGGATGGAGTGACGGAGGGAGGGAGGAATGAACAGATGGATGGATCGAAGAAGGGACAGATTGACAGATGAGTCGATAAATGGATGGAGGGATGAATGAATGGATGCATAAATGGATGAATGGATAGATATATTGATGGATGGAGGCAGGGAGACGGTGAGGAATGGACGGATGAAGATGGAGGGAACGATGGACGGAAGAGGGAGGGAGGGAGGGATTCAGGGAGGGAAGCAGGGGCAGATAAATGGATGGACAGATGGAAGGATGGCAGGGCGGAGGGATGGATGGATGGATTGAAGAAGGGATGGATTGACAGACTATTTATGGGACCGTCTCCTGCCGCATACCTCCCAGAGACCAAGAACAGCACACAGAGTTGGCCTCCTCCGGGTCCTGTCGACTAAGCAATGCGGGACCACAGGGGAGAGCCTTCTCTGTGGCTGCCCCGACTCTGTGGAACCAACTTTCCCCCCAATATCCGTACTGCTCTCACCCTGCTGGCCTTTCGCAAAGCTACGAAGACCTGGCTTTGCCGTCAGGCCTGGGGGCCATAAATTCACAGCTTGATGGCCAACTGTATGTATGTATATGAGTGTGATTTTCTTTTTATAATAACTTTTTATGGGGTTTTTTAGTTTGTTATGTTTTAACCTCAGTTAACTGTTCAACTTCTTTTACTGTTTTGTATTTATTATATTTGTACCGCTGTTGTAAGCCGCCCCGAGCCCTTCGGGATTGGGTGGCATAGAAGTCGAATGAATGAATGAATGAATAAATAAATAATAAATAAATAAATGGTTAAATATATGAATAAATTGGCGGAGGGCTAGATGGATGATTAAATGGGTGGATGGACAGATAGATAAATTGATGGACAAACGTATGGATGGACAGAGGAGGGATAGATGGATGGACAGATGGAGGGATGGATGGAGGGATGAGTAGATGGATTTCTGTGTAACAGGTGATCCTCAATTCACAACCCAGTTCCAAATGGTCTCTAGTTAAGCAAGGCAGTTGTCAAAACAAGTTGCGCCCTGTTTTGTTTTTTTTACAACCTTTGTTTTTGCCACCGTTGTTAAATGAATCACTGCTGTTGTTAAGTGAATAAGTGGCTGTTAAGTGAATCTGGCTTAAGTGACTTTATTTGTCAGAAGCCTGTTGGGAAGGCCACTCACATTCTGCAACCGTCATAAATGTGAGTCAGCTTGATCATGTCCTGCTACGGTCGTAAATATGAAAAGCAGTCATAAGTCACCTTTTTCAGGGCCTTTGTAATTTCAAACAGTCACTAAACTGAATGGTTGTAAGCTGATGACGCCCTGGATAAGAAGTAGATTTTCAGAACTATTTTTATATCATATTATATTATTATATATTATTATATATTATATTACAGTCTTCAGAGAGGGGCGGCATACAAATGTAATAAACTATTATATTGGTATGGTATGGTATGGTATGGCATGATGTATGGTATGGTATGGTATGATACCATGGTCTTTCAAGACTGAAGGATGCCAATGCAATTATATACTGCTCAAAAAAAATAAAGGGAACTCCTAAACAACACAATATAACTCCAAGTAAATCAAACTTCTGTGAAATCAAACTGTCCACCTAGGAAACAACACTGATGGACAATCAATTTCACCTGCTGTTGTGCACATTCAACTTTGTACAGAACAAATAATTCAATGAGAATATTTCATTCAGATCTAGGATGTGTTCTTTAAGTGTTCCCTTTATTTTTTTGAGCAGTATATTATATTGTATTATATTATATTGCATTATATTATCAGTATATTAGTTTAGTTTAGTTTAGTTTTATATGCTGGGCATTTTTATTATTATTATTATTATTATTATTATTATTATTATCATTATTTATTAGATTTGTATGCCACCCCTCTCCGTAGGCTCAGTGTCTTGTTATACATTCATTTTGTAGCAGAAAGAATTGCTTGGAATGCAGAGTAGTGGATGAATAAATAAATAGATGAATAAAGTTTTAAAAAGAGGAGAAAGTTTGCCATGCTTGATGCCACCAGCCAGTGAAATAAAGAGTTCGGGCCCTAAGACCTCTGCATTACTCTCTTGCCCCAACCGGCTTAAGCCTCCTTTTGCAATGAGCAACAGGTTCGGCAAGATGACCTCTGGGCTCCTTCCTGCCCAATTCCAGGGATTCTGGGAAGAGTTGCAAGACTCGACTTGCCGCCTGATGGCTCACTGCTGAGCTCACATGCCTTGGGGAGGTCCTTCGTGGCTGAGGCTGGTGCATCATCCACGTCCCGTCACATGCGCGATGACAGCACACCTGTGGGTTCTGTGCAATGCGAGTGTGCAGGAGGAAAAAAAACCCATCAAACGCTAGTTTTTCTTTCTCTGTTTGTGTGTGTGAAGATGCTTACTAGCGTTTAATCCTGGCGTATGAGCGGCTGAGAGGTGGGATCCTTCCGTTGCTGAGCTCTCCTTCCTTCCAGGTAGGAAATTCACACCTGTAGTAGGTAGAGGTATAACAAGCAGGAAGAGGGAGATTGTGATCCCGCTGCATAGAGTGCTGGTGAGACCCCATTTGGAATAATACTGTGTCCAGTTCTGGAGACCTCATCTACAAAAAGAGAGGGATCAAATTGAAGGGGTCCAAAGACGTGCTACAAAAATGGTGGAAGGTCTTAAGCATAAAACGTATCAGAAAAGGCTTCATGAACTCAACCTGTAGAGTCTGGAGGACAGAAGGGAAAGGGGGGACATGATTGATTTAAATCAAACATTTAAATATGTTAAAGGGTTCAATAAGGTTCAGGAGGGACGTGTTTTTAATAGGGAAGTGAAGACAAGAACAAGGGGGCACAATCTGAGGTTAGTTGGGGGAAAGATCAGAAGCAACGTGAGAAAATATTATTTCATTTAAAGAGGAGTAGAGGCTTGGAATTAACTTCCAGCAGATGTGGTTGGCAAATCTAGAGTAACTGAATTTAAACATGCCTGGGATAAACATATATCCATCCTTTTCTGCCGTCAATCTTCTATGTTTCTATGATTCTGATTCTATGATTCTATGAAATATTATTTGACTGAAAGAGGAGTAGATGCTTGGAATGAACTTCCAGGAGACGTGGTTGGTAAATCCACACTGAATTGAAACATGCCTGGGATAAACATAGATCCATCCTAAGATAAAATACAGGAAATAGTACAAGGGCAGAGTAGATGGACCAGGAGGTCTTTTTCTGCCATCAATCTTCTATGTTTCTATGTAATAGCCATACCTGTCCTAGTTATGGAGTTCACCTGGATAATTAGGGGACTGGAGACTAAAACATAAGATGAACGGTTACAGGAACTGGGCATGGCTGGTTTAATGAAGAGAAGAACCAGGGGAGACAGGAGAGTAGCCTTCCAATATTTGAGGGGCTGCCGCAAAGAGGAAGAATCGGACCAAGCTAGTTTTTAAGGCACCTGAAGGCCAGACAAGGAATAACAGATGGAAACTGACCGGGGAGAGATTCAGTCTTGAAATAAGGAGGAATTTTCTGGCAGTAAGAACATTCAACCCATGGAAAAGAAGTTGCCTTCAAAAGTTGTGGAAGCTTCATCGTTGGGGGCTTTCAAGAGGAGACCGGGCTGCCATCGGTCAGAAATTATGTAGTAGGGTCTCCTGCTTTGGGTGAGTTTGGACTAGATGACCTCCAAAGTCCCTTCCATTTCATTTCATTTTCATTTATTCATTTGTCCAATACACAAATACATAGGAAGAAAAATATACATGTGATAATATAAAAGAGGGTGAAAGTGAACTTAGAGGAGAGGATATATGAAAGGAAGAGAATATATATGATAAGTGAGAGAAAGGAAAGACAATTGGACAGGGGACGAAAGGCACACCAGTGCACTTATGTACGCCCCTTACTGGCCTCTTAGGAACCTGGAGAGGTCAATTGTGGAGAGTCTAAGGGAGAAGTGTTGGGGGTTAGGGGTTGACACATGAGTCCAGTAATAGAAACATAGAAGTCTGATGGCAGAAAAAGACCTCATGGTCCATCTAGTCTGCCCTTATACTATTTCCTATATTTTATCTTAGGATGGATCTAGGTTTATCCCAGGCATGTTTCAATTCAGTTACTGTGGATTGACCAACCACGTCTGCTGGAAGTTTTTTCCAAGCATCTACTACTCTTTCAGTCAAATAATATTTTCTCATGTTGCTTCGGATCCTTCCCCCAACTCACCTCAGATTGTGTCCCCTTGTTCTTGTGTTCACTTTCCTATTAAAAACACTTCCCTCCTGGACCTTATTTAACCCTTTAACATATTTAAATGTTTCGATCATGTCCCCCCTTTTCCTTCTGTCCTCCAGACTATACAGATGGAGTCCATGAAGTCTTTCCTGATAAGTTTTGTGCTTCAGACCTTCCATCATTCTTGTAGCCCGTCTTTGGACCCGTTCAATTTTGTCAATATCTTTTTGTAGGTGAGGTCTCCAGAACTGAACACAGTATTCCAAATGTGGTCTCATTTGGACATAATGAGTTCCACACTTCGATATCTCGATTGTTGAAATCATATTTTTTACAGTCAAGTTTGGAGCGATTCGTATTAAGTTTGAATCTGTTGCGTGCTCTTGTGTTATTGCAGTTGAAGTTGAAGTAGTCATTGACCGGTAGGACGTTGCAGCATATGATCTTGTGGGCAATGCTCAGATCGTGTTTTAGGCGCCGTAGTTCTAGGCCCAGGATTGTTAGTCTATTTTTGTAGGATATTCTGTTTTGAGTGGAGGAGCGAAGGGCTCTTCTGGTGAAATATCTTTGGACACTTTCAAGGGTGTTGATGTCTGAGATGTGGTATGGGTTGCAGACAGATGAGCAGTAGTCTAGGATGGGTCTGGCGAAAGTTTTGTAGGCTCTTGTGAGTAGTGTGAGATCGCCTGAGCAGAAGCGGCGTAGGATGAGGTTGACAACTCTAGAGGCTTTTTTGGCAATATATTCCAACTCTTATTATTCTGTGTTCCATGCCTTTGAAAGTTGTGGGGGCTTCATTCCTGGAAGCTTTCAAGAAGGACTGCTAAGAAGGTCAGAAATGGTGTAATAGGGTCTCCTGCTCTGGATGGGGGGCTGGACTAGATGACCTCCAAGACCCCTTCATTCAATGGAGCAGAAGTTGCCTTTGGAGGTTGTGGGGGCTTCATCCCTGGAGGATTTCAGGAAGAGACCATTGTTCAGAAATGGTGAAGTAGGGTCGCCCGCTTGGTTGTGGGGGTTGGACTAGATGACCTCCAAGGTCCCTTCCAACTCTGGCTATTATTCTGTTTATTCTGACGTTGTGGGAGCTTCATCCTTGGAAACGTTCAAGAATAGAATAGAATCCTTTATTGGCCAAGTGTGATTGGACACACAAGGAATTTGTCTTTGGTGCATAGCCTACTCAGCTGGCTAATCTTGTCAAAAATGGTGCAGGGTTTCCTGCTTGGGGTGGGTGGGCTGGGCTAGATGACCTCGAAGGTCCCTTCCATCTCTTGTTATTCTATATTCTGTGGAATAGAAGTTGCCTTCAGAAGTTGTGGGGGCTTCATCACTGAAGGCTTTCAAGAAGAGACTAGACTCCCATCGGTCAGAAATTTATTTTATTTATTTATTGATTGATTGATTGTTAGAGTTGAAAGGGACCATGAAGGCCATCGAGTTCATCCCCCTGCCCAAGCAGGAACCCTATAGCACACCAGTCAAGTGGCAGTTCAATCTTCTCTTAAAAATGTCCAGAGTGTTGGAATTCACAACATCTGCTGGCAGGTTGTTCCATTGGTTGATCGTTCTGACCGTCAGGAAGTTCCTCCTTATCTCCATGCTGAATCTCTCCTTGGTCAGCTTCCAGCTGTTGTTCCTCGTCCGGCCCTCTGGTGCCCTGGAGAATAAAGTGACCCCCTCCTCTCTGTGACATCCCCTCGTATACCTGTAGACTGCTATCGTGTCCGCTCTGGCCCTCCTTTTCTCTAGGCTATCCATGCCCAGTTCCCTTGGTCTCTCTTCGTAAGTCTTGGTTTCCAATCCCTTAATCATCTTGGTTGCTCTTTTCTGCACCTTCTCCAGAGTTTCAATGTCTCTTTTGAAGTGTGGTGACCAGAACTGAACACAGTACTCCAGGTGTGGTCGGACCAGGGCGTAGTAGAGTGGTATTAAGACTTCCCTGGTCTTGGAGTGTATTCCCCTATTGATGCAGCATGGTGTAGTAGGGTCTCCCGCTTGGTCTAGATGACCACCAGGGTCCCTTCCAACTTTTGGAAATGGCTGTTCTATGAGATAGGCATAAAAACCCATCCTATATACCCTATGGGCAGTCCTCGAATTATGACAACAACAGCCTGGAATTCGTGTCGCTAAGTGAGACATTTATTAAAACTGAGTTTGTTGGTTTTCTTGCCTCGCCTGCGAAGCGAAATCGCTGCGGTTGATTAGTTTGTAACTCGAACTAACAAGTCAACCGGGGTGGAGCTGGATTCACTTAACGACTGTAACTTGGCTTGTTGGTAGGTCTCCAAACGTATGACTTTGGGGAATGTTGCACTCGTCATAAAGAGAGTATAAAGTCAGAGGCCAAGTGTCCAAATTTTTTCACTTTGACCATGAAGTTTGTTGCTAAAAAGTTAAAAAATGGGGATGCCCCCCCCCCCATGGCATTGTAAGTTGGAATGGTCACTAAAAGAATTGGTTGTAAGTCAGGGACTCCCTATGAGCAGTTTAGGACCGGGAGGTTTTGTAATCGCTAAATAGGGACATTGTTGTTTATTTCTGGAAAAGGAAGTCGGTGACTTTTACATGCTTGAATGCAAAAGTCTATTTTAGTACAGGTAAGATATTTATATCTTAGCGTGCAGGTATGTATGTTTATAACATGTGTATGTGTGTATTTCGTATGGGTAGACTTTTGAGAGCAGGCAACACAATTTCATTTTTAGTGAAAAAATAGCAATAAATTTTATTATTTTATCTGGTCCTTGACTTATGACAGTTCTTTTAGCGACCGTTCAAAGTTACGGCGACACTGAAAAAGTGAGTTGTGACGGTCTTTCCCTTGGACACGTGATCAAAAAAGTTCAGACACTATTTATTGATTGATTGATTGATTGATTGATTGGATTTGTATGCCGCCCCTCTCCGAAGACTTGTCAACCGACGCAGTTAGGATTGTTGCATCGTCTCAGAGTCACATCGATCCCCATTGGCGACTTTCCGGTGAGCGAAATCAATGGGGCAAAAGCTGGATTCGTTTAACGACCAGGTGACTAATATTATAACCGTGGTGATTCACAACAACTATCAAGAAAGGGCGTAAATTCACTTAACAACTTCAGAAGAGAAGGATTTAGGGGTCGTGATTTCTGACTGTCTCCAAATGGGTGAACAGTGCGGTCAGGCGGTAGGGAAAGCAAGTAGGATGCTTGGCTGCATAGCTAGAGGTATAACAAGCAGGAAGAGGGAGATTGTGATCCCACTGTATAGAGCGCTGGTGAGGCCCCATTTGGAATAATACTGTGTTCAGTTCTGGAGACCTCACCTACAAAAAGATATTGACAAAATTGAACGGGTCCAAAGACGGGCTACAAGAATGGTGGAAGGTCTTAAGCATAAAACGTATCAGGAAAGACTTCATGGACTCCATCTGTCTAGTCTGGAGGACAGAAGGGAAAGGGGGGACACGATCGAAGCATTTAAATATATTAAAGAGTTAAATAAGGTCCAGGAGGGAAGTGTTTTCAATAGGAAAGTGAACACAAGGACCAGGGGGCACAATCTGAAGTTAGTTGGGGGAAAGATCAAAAGCAACATGAGAAAATATTATTTGATTGAAAGAGGAGTAGATGCTTTGAACAAACTCTCAGCAGACATGGTTGGTCAATCCACAGGAACTGAATTTAAACATGCCTGGGATAAACATAGATCCATCCTAAGATAAAATACAGGAAATAGTATTAGGCAGACTAGATGGACCAGGAAGTCTTTTTCTGACCTCAGTCTTCTATGTTTCTAAGTTACGATCCCCCAGGAAAAAAATGTGGGTCCAGGTTTTGATGCTATGCTCGCAGCCACATCTGTACCAAAATTCAAGTTGGGATCGCGATGGAATCATATTTAAAATATAACTATTAAACAGTGTCAATTCGAAAATCTTGAATTCAGATCTGTTCAGCCTGGGTTTGCATTCGTGTGGGTAAAATATTAACAAAGATTATCTTCTGACATATTTGCTGAAAGCCTGTACAGTTCTGAGTAGAATGGTGTTTATTTTGTTTCTCTATCTTATTTCTAGCCTGAGTTAGAAGGAGAAACGTAAAGGCAGGTAACACCGAAATTCGGCACTTTTCCCAAACTTTGGAAGTCTGTAAAATATTAACCGAGGAAGAAAAAAGTTCACAACCTTTATATTTGTAATTAATTAAAGTAGTAAATAAAATGTAAAGACGTCAAGTAAAACATATATATTCATATTTGGATCATTTGATATGGAATGATCCGTTTACTAATTTAATTAGAGCGATTCACTTAACTACGGTGGCAAGAAAAGTTGCGAAACTCACTTAATCAACGTCTTACTTAACAGTGGAAATGTCGGACTGAATTCTGGCTGTAAGTCGAGGACTACCTTTATAGGGTTTCCTGCCCCAGTAGGAGGGTTGGACTAGAACAGTGGTTCTCAACCTTTCTAATGCCGTGACCTCTTAATACAGTTCCTCTTGTTGTGGTGACCCCCAACCATAAGTCTAGCGCCAATTCTCCCAACAGAGCTTTAAGCTGATTGGCAGGAGGGTCAGAGAGACACCCCCCACTGTCAACGCCTGATTGGTCGGATTGTAAACATGTGTTCCAAGGCCTCGGAATAGAAGCTTTAGTTCCTAACACCGTGGGGAATTTGTCTTTTCTCAGGGTCTTAGGCGACCCCTGTGAAATGGTCATTTGACCCCAAAGGGGTCCCGACCCCTAGGTTGAGAACCACTGGACTAGAAGACCTCCAAGGTCCCTTCCAACTCTGTTATTCTTTTCTATTAAAATGATTTTTAATCATTTTAATAAAATGGCTAAAATATATATACATTAAGAAAAAGACAGACACAACATTATACACATATAAATTAAATATTTTCAAATTGGTCGACGTCCGTATTTTAACGTTCTTATCTATATATTACATGTTTATATATCTGTACATATAGTCTTGTGTAGGGAGCCATTTTTCATTGTGAGTTTTCCTTCCTGTTTTGCATCCATTTATACCACATGGTCCAGGTAGAATAATAGTCCAAAGCTTTTTTGCCATTCATTTCCATGGTTAACCGGTCTATTTCTGCACAATCGAATTTTTTTTATATAGTCCCTTTATCTCCAGGTACAGTACTTTGGAGTCCTTCCATTTTTATGGATAGATGATTCTAGCCACTGTCACTATATGTAACAGTAAATACAGTATTTAATATTTTTGGGGTATATTTTCCTAGTAATACCTAGTAAAAGTAGTTCCGGGGTAAATTCAACCATGTTTCCTATTCCAAATTGTTCCGGTTGCACCAGGAGGTTAGTTAGAAGATAGATATTAAAATAAAATAAAATAATGGAATATTATTAATAGGAAAGTGAACACAAGAACAAGGGGGACACAATCTGAAGTTAGTTGGGGGAAAGATCAAAAGCAACATGAGAAAATATTATTTTACTGAAAGAGTAGTAGATGCTTGGAACAAACTTCCAGCAGACGTGGTTGGTAAATCCACAGTCACTGAATTGAAACATCCCTGGGATAAACAGATCCATCCTAAGATAAAATACAAATAATAGTACAGTATAAGGGCAAACTAGATGGACCATGAGGTCTTTTTCTGCTGTCAATCTTCTAGGTTTCTATGTTTCTATTTCTTGTAACCATCTCTGAAGGTTTTTCCAATATTTTTCCAGCTCTGTTATTCTGTTATCATTGTGTCCCCAAGTCTGAGCTGATTCTTTACAATGCTGTAGATAGATTTTCCTCCGGAATTTGTGCTG